>NC_053425.1:93231543-93302664 GCF_007990345.1 Gossypium hirsutum
GGTCTATAAAGTCATTTTCTTATCTTAAAACAAATACATAAACATTTCTACAAGTATGCACAAATATCTCATTTTCTTGATTTCATAAGCAATAATCACTTAATTTAATTCATATATGCATTTCAAACACACATTAAGCACATATTAACATGTATAATTCACATCATCAACCCACATATTTGTAACCGACAATTTCATCCACGTATAAGCTGTAACCCAACCGAAAGTACACATATACTCAATATTCGACTTAACTCATTTCCAAAAGAAAAATCAACTTCCACGTACCTGAACATTTAGTTCATTTAGCACATTCAATCATAGTTAACATTACCCGTATACAGTCAAATAGGCATAAAGCCTAATAAAATACACTAGCATGTGATTTATTCTAGCGCATAACTCGTATATCCAAAATTATCAACATTCATCAAAAATTCTTTCAAACTTTCGAATGTCGAAACTTAACCAAAATAATTTCTTGAACAAGATTAACAAAATAGTGTCCATTCAGCAATAGCACATATAGCTCTTACAATGCCATATCCTAGATATGGTCTTACATCTTCTCACATATCGAGCCGATGCCATGTCCCAGACATGGTCTTACACACTATCTAAAATCAATGCCTTCGTCCCAAACGAGGTCTTACTTGAATTCCACTTCACACACTTAGTGCCCACTGACCGATCTCGCACTCATAGTGCTCGGTTAAAGAAATTCGCACACACACAGTGCCTCTAATTATTCACATACATAGCGCTCTTATTCATTCGTTAATACACATTGATATGACTTAACCAAGTCTATAAACATCATGTATGTACACTTTTAAACATATCGTCTCGTTTAAATTTGAATTTGTATAGTAGTGAGCACTTAAACTTTGCTCAAATTACCGGCACGAAGCCTACTAGGCACGAAGGCCCGAATACACGTCACCAGCATGATTGCTCTTCGGGATTTAGCACGGATATATCACTAGCACGAATGCTCTTCGGAACTTAGCCCGGATACATCACTGGCACGAATGCTCTTCGGAACTTAGCCCGGATACATCACAAGCAGGAATGCTCTTCGGAATTTAGCCCGGATACATCACTAGCACGAATGCTCTTCGGAACTTAGCCCGGATACATCACTAGCACGAATGCTCTTCGGGACTTAGCCCGGATATATCACTAGCACGAATGCTCTTCGGGACTTAGCCCGGATATATCACTAGCACGAATGCTCTTCGGGACTTAGCCCGGATATATCACTAGCACGAATGCTCTTCGGGACTTAGCCCGGATACATCACTAGCACGAATGCTCTTCGGGACTTAGCCCGGATACATCACTAGCACGAATGCTCTTCGGGACTTAGCCCGGATACATCACTAGCACGAATGCTCTTCGGGACTTAGCCCGGATATATCACTAGCACGAATGCTCTTCGGGACTTAGCCCGGATATATCACTAGCACGAATGCTCTTCGGGACTTAGCCCGGATATATCACTAGCACGAATGCTCTTCGGGACTTAGCCCGGATATATCAATTCGCACAAATGCCTTCGGGTCTTATCCCGGATATATCAATTCGCACAAATGCCTTCGGATCTTAGTCCGGATATGGTCACTTAGCACAAAGCCTTCGGGATTTAGCCCGGACATCATTCGAATAACCATGCACATTTAACAATAAATCATGACACATTAGTATTTCATTTACATTACTTGAATACAAACACAACATGCTTATCGACCATTTAACTTCCAGTTCTATAGCCACATACAAAAATCACATTTATAGTCATAACACTCCTTCAAAATTGCATCACTTATAACCTTATAATCCAATCCAAATCGAAATTCAAATACGAGTACATGATACGTACCTGTTCAACTTAATAATTTAGGCATATCTAAATGAAGTTATATCGCAAATTCTCATAGTCAGAAGCTTGCTACAGCTCGATCGGGATCAAGGTTCATTACAATACAGCAAACACATTTTAATAGCCAAAAATCATCACACTATCATTTTATCACTTTATGGCATGTATAAATAGACTCACGCGTGCTACGTTAGTCCTAGAATCGACTAAACCGTAGCTCTGATACCAATAAAATGTAACACCCCGGACCCGAGACCGTCACCGGGGTCGAACACGAGGTGTTAACAGACCTTTTTTTTTTTAAAAATTTTCCAGACACTGCCAATCTGCGTAATAGTCGCTTTAAAAATCATATCTTGAGTTTCACAACTCGAAAATCAGTTTCGTGATTTTTCCCTGAAACTAGACTCATATTCCCATCTACATATTTTTTTCTAGAATTTTTGGTCGGGCCAATTAGTACAGTTTATTAGTCAAAGTCTCCCATGTTACAGGGATCGACTACACTGACCCTTGCGCATTACGAATTGGATATCTCCCTGCACAGAGCTTCAATACTGATGTCGTTTGTTTCTATAGAAACTAGACTCAGAGAGGAATCTGTACATATATAGCATGACTCCTAATTATCTCTGGTTAATTTATAATAAATCTCCAAAGTCGGAACAGGGAATCCAGAAACCGTTCTGGCCCTATCCCACGAGAACCTCAATAACTCTTAACATACTGTCCATATGATCGTTTCGTTACTTCCCTATGAAAATAGATTCATCAAGGTTCGTTTACATAATTTATTCATTATTTAATTCCAATCATACTATTTTTAGTGATTTTCCAAATCTACATCACTGCTGCTGCCAACATCTGCCTTTAAGGTAGACTTTACCTATTTAATAGTTTCCATGATTCAACTAGCCCCTTTAGCATGAATAGCACAAATTATGATAGTGATTAACCATTCCATACCAAATGATTATAACATTATGCTCAACCATATGTAAGCCATTTTCGCATGGCTATATACATTAACCAAAATATTCTTCCACCACTAGTCTATTTTATACATGCCATAAGACAATCCAAAACATAGCAGTACCAAACCGTGGATAGTGATAGTGTGACTAGTTGCTGACGATCCCCGAGCCTGTAGCTTCGCAATGAGATCTATAAAACAGAGGAAACAGAGTAACGGAGTAAGCATTACAATGCTTAGTAAGTTTTAAGCAGTGGCAATAGATAACAATCAAATTATAACATAGTTGTTCGTATTTTTATTCCACTCTTCCTTCGGGCATACCGTCCCTTTTCCGAATACGCACGTCTCATCATATACAATAGGTAGATAAACTTTCACGTAAAAGTGAGCTCATGTGACATAGATATATCGTATGATTTCCCATCACCTCTCACACTGATCCGATATCACATAATCATAAGAGTAGTCTCATAGATTGCTCTCACATGCATCACATAACTACCTTATGATTTAGTGCAATCAAGCTCACATATAGACTTGGAGTACATACTTGTTTAACCTTTCGCATTGAATATATTTATAAGCAACTCTTATTACGAAGTCTTACCCGGACATAATCTCCACACGAAGTTATCGAGTCTTACCCGGACAAAATTCCCACACGCAGTCATCGGGTCTTTAGAGCCCGGATATAGTACGAGCACGAAGCTTACGGACATTAATCAGTGATAATATTCTCGCATAAAGCCTGCGGGGTTTTAACCCGGATATAGTACTGACACAAATGCCCTTCGGGACTTATCACATTTATACACTTTCACATTCATCACATCGGCCATTAGGCCTTATCTCACATACACATGCTCACATTCATCACATTGGCCTCTCGGCCTTATCACACATACACATGTTCACATTCATCACATTGGCCATTCGGCCTTATCACACATATACATGTTCACTTTCATCACATTGGCCATTCGGCCCTATTCACACATATACACTTTCACATTTATTCAATTAGACTTCACATACCACATATACTATCATGTACAGACTTGGGCTTGACCGAATCTACATCCATCACTTTCCAATGAATAATTCAATTTTACGCCATACTATCATTTCATATTCGAATTATCATAAGCTTACAATATCACGATTTAGAATTCAAGTATGGGTTTAATCGATAGCTTATGAGTAACTAAAGCAAGTTTTATCCATATTTACAACAACATCACATATTCACTACGAGCTGTTTTTCCTGAGCAATGGTCACTAAATTGTTTATAAATGGAGCTACAAAACTCCAAATCACTTGCCGTAAATTTTTCCTGAATATAGACTCGTATATCTTCCATCCATGAAATTTCCAGAATTTTAGGTTGGGCCAATCAACACCAGATTTTTCTTAAGTTTTCCCCTGTTTCACTGTTTGACTAATCTGACCACTCTTCACTACGAATCAAATTTCTCATTATCAGAAATTCCTTTGTTTACACGGTTTCTTTTATAAGAAACTAGACTCATTAAGCTTTAATTTCATGTCTCATTCAGCCTCTAATTCAAATCCATGAACTTATGGTGATTTTCTGAATTCATGATACTGCTGCTGTCCTGAGCAGGTTTATCACAATTTTACTCTTCTGACATATCCTTTCAGCACTTCATAATATCATATCCATTTGGCAACATATCATATCAATAACTTACCTATACTTCATAATAACCATTAGGCTATATGCATAAAGATTTACAATAGAGTTATGATTCTTTTAATATGTGCTTAACATATCATACTCAATCACATTATAGGCATTAATACTTAAAACTTACCTCGATTGCTAATGTACGTCAATTCCGACTATTCGACCAATTTCCCTTTTTCCACGATCCGACTTTGTTTCCTTGAGTTCTTGAGCTAATGAACCAAATTTAAACTTATCACATCACTATTGTGTAAAACCACATTCGATTATATTATAATTTGTATCATTACATCGATTAAACTAAATCATGCATTAGCTTTTAGCACATTCGGCCATTAAAGAGACAACCCAATTAACATTCAAACCTTTATAAGCTTAGATTTCCCAAGGCTGAATATCACATAAAAACCTTTAATACACATGCAAAGTTTACACTTTAACTAACTATGCATATACTAATAAACCGAATATTATTTAAACAACCATTTGAATAATTCTTTATCACATGTTCACAATCGGCATAACCATGTTACAAATTCAATACATAAAAATCTTCTTATCCAAGGCTATATTTGACCTATATGTATTTTCTTTACAACCATTCATCAACAATTAAGCACATGTTTAATGGCCGAATGCACATACCTCTTACTCATCCTTAACAGATTTTTTTATTATTATCAAGCTTCCATTTCCACTTAACTACGAACCATTTAAAACAATCAATATTTTACACATTGTCGAATGCATATATATATATTCATCCAAACTCATAATTTCACAAGCTTAGCCTCATTTAATGACTACTTGTTCATCAAGACATTAAACACATCATGCATAACATACAAAGCATCCTTAGCCAAAAAAAATACTATCACAAAACTTCCTTGGCCGAATGTCATCTTTTTCCATTAACTAGATTTTGCCATGGGCTTGCTTCAATACTTGAGACCACTCAAATAATATTCAAACTTAATCCTTCATTTCATTTCTCATTTTAGCACATATTTGGCTAATATATAAATATATATGCTATCAATTTAATTATAGCATTCCACAATTAAGCACAAGTTTCATACTTCACTTTAATAACCGAATGATATTTTACTCAAACTTGCCCCTCATAGCAAATTTAATTAGTCTATCCTCATCCATAAACACTTATCATCAAAACATCCACCATCTAATCCTTGAAGCCATGACCGAATGCTTTATGAAATAAATTCACAAAAATTAACAT
The DNA here is from genome assembly GCF_007990345.1 of Gossypium hirsutum. Classification (NCBI taxonomy): domain Eukaryota; kingdom Viridiplantae; phylum Streptophyta; class Magnoliopsida; order Malvales; family Malvaceae; genus Gossypium; species Gossypium hirsutum. Next base: position 93,237,351 of record NC_053425.1, read on the forward strand.
ATGGGTCATGTTGTGAGCTTCAAAACTAACAACATTTCACAAATATTAAAAATAAAATACATGAAATCTCACCTTAATTCCCAACACCAAATGACCGAGTGCCTTTGGTGTTCTTTCCTTTATACCCTAGCCGAATGCTCCAATCATCCATCAAAATTACAAATTTTAGCATGGGCTAAGTAAGAGTCATGATTATTTACCTAAAACAAGATCAAATTTCACAATTTGACATAATATACTAACCTTTTTAATGACTCAAGTGACCAAAAATTCTTCCCCTCCTTTGTTTCTTCTATTCGGCCATGTTGAACAAGAAAGAAAGGATTTTGTTTTTCCTCCCCTTTCACAAGTCACGGCAATGGGGAGTAAGGGGAGACAACTTTGGTTTCTCCTCCCACTCACCTCATGTTTTATCATTCTTAATTCATTCTTTTATTTTCTAAACTCATAGTGCTAATAAAAGAATTCATATTATCCTCAATGACCCATCCATGGCCGGCCACTACTCATTCCTAAGGGATATTTGACATGCAAACCCTTTATTCATATGACATGCACTAATTGAGCCTTATAGATTAACTATCACATTTTAAAAGTGTCACACATAAGTCCCATCGACTAAATTCACATGCAATTTACTAAATCAAAGCTTAAAACTTTCACACATTCATATTCACATATAATAGTCATAAAATATGACGGCTAATTATTTTTATGACTTGATTTTGTGGTCCCGAAACCACTTTTCGACTAGGGTCAAATTAGGGGTGTCACAATACTATTACAGACAAATTATCTGACTCATCTGGTCCAACCCGAAGAACAATTCCGTCTTCACATTTCAACTCAATAACTTTTCTCCCATAGTCCACTACAACACTATGAGAAGTCAACCAATCCATCCCAAGGATTACATCAAATTCATTAAAAAACAATAACATCAAGTTAGCCGAAAAAAATGATCTCTAATTGTCAAAGGACAATTTCTACATACTTGGTCCACTAGCACATGTCTACCTAAAGGGTTGGACACTTTTACTACAAACTCAGTGCACTCTCCTATCATGTTCATACGAGGTATCAATTCCATACAAATATAAGAGTGGGTAGACCCCAGGTCAATTAAAGCAACAATAGATATTTCATGGATAGAAAAGGTACCCGTGATCACATTCTGAGATTCTGCCTCTTCACGGGCACAAATAGCGTAAGTCCTTGCAGGCGCTCTGCCTTTTGACCTCACTGTAGCATCTATTGGTGCACCTCTTCTAGCAGCCTCGCTTTCGAGGTTCTTTTGTGGTCTACCACTCAAAGGAGCACTACTTGCCTTCGCTTCTTACTTTTTCTCTCTCTTCCATTTTAGGACACTCTTGGATGAAATGTTCTAATGATCCACACTTAAAACAACCCCTTTCATTCCCCCAGAACTCGCCGTGATGCCTACCACATAGCAAACATTTTGGCCTATTCGGCTGAGCACTACCGACGCTCGCGACAGAAATAGTCTAGGCTCTAGAAGTTGTGTTCTTACAGTTCTTATTTCTATACAAAAACCCCACCGAAGCATTCGATTGGGTAGTGAATTCCTTTGATCTCTTAGATGAGGACTGATGTGATTTCCCTATCTGTCTCCTTTTTGAATCTCGCAACTCAATAGCAGCTTTCGTCCTCTCTTTTACCAGCTCTTCAGCCTTGCATGCTCTCTCAACGAGCACTACAAATTCTATTAATTCTAGGATGCCAACAAATGCTCGGATATCTTCATTAAGAACATCCTTGAACCTCTTATACATAGTGGCTTCTGTAGGCACGCACTTCCGTGCATACTTACTGAGCCTCACAAATTCACGCTCATATTTCGTCACCGACATTCGGCCTTGCTTTAGCTCTAGGAATTCCTTCCTCTTTTGATCTACAAACCTTTGGCTAATATACTTTTTCCAAAATTGTTCTTGAAAGAATTCCCAAGTGACCCTCTCTCTCGGTACAACGGACATGAGAGTATTCCACCACTGATAAGCCAAATCCCATAGGAGTGACACTGCACACTTCACGCACTCTTCATGTTGGAACACCGGTGCGTCCAAGGCGCAGCAAAAAATTAAAAAAAATTCCGGCGATCAAAACCAAGAATCCATGTGTAAGGAACGAATCGGGGTGATAAAAAGGTTTCAAAATTACCGAAACTTCAATCTGAGTAGACAGCGACGCCTAGGCAACAGGAATGCTGAACCTCTATCGAACCAAGCCGCAACCTTTTTCGATGTCGGCCTCTACATAGTCCACTTGATTGACAATGAACGGTAGAAATCCCAAAAAACTATTTTCAAAGAGTATTTTGCTAAACGGCTGCTAGACCACTTTGCATATTTTCGGGCTAGTTTTTATATATCCTTTTTAGGGTTTTTACCCTTGCTATATATAACTCCCTCTTAATTGGTATATATTTATAACGAATTTTAATTCATTAAAATTAAGCCGAACATAATAATTATCATTCAAATAAATATAATAATGTTTAACCGAAAAATTATAATTACATTAATTATAATAAAGATTTCGGTAAACTATATTTATTTAAACTTATATACGAACTAAATTTATATATCAATAAAATTATGTTCTGATTATGTGTACAACATCCTTGTACATATAGTATGTTCAACAATTTGATTGCCCAATTAAATTAATTCTATAATTAATTTAATTCATGTGACAACCAAGCAATATACCAACTATGTTTTACCACGTTCATTTCAACCATAGGGTGTGACCCTATAGGTTCTTGTAACGTTAGCAGTAATATTAGAACGATTCTAATGTTACAAACAATGAGTGGCATCAAACAATGAGTGGCATCTAACAATGCATCAATGCTACCTAAGTTACAAGAAGTCATGATTCGACATAACCTTTTGTGATTAACCTTTCATGCATTAATCCTTAAGTCCTATATCTTTGGAATGGACACAAGTCATGGAATAGTCACACTTGCATAGTCCATCCCATGTTTCTTGATACCTTGAGTAGACTATGATACACAAATAAGTATGACATCTCATATCAACTTATTTGAGCATGGCTATGCATTTCTAGCCTCAGTCAATCAAGTGGCCTGAGATATTACTCCCATTATGTAGGAGGGACTTATCCTATATTGATCAACTATATCCCTCAACATAGATTGTGGTACATCCAACATCAGTCTTTATAGAACAACCAGTTACAGTGTTTGTTTGACTGTATCAAAATATACAACTCACGATGTTGGGATAAAGATGATCTCAAGTAATGAGGATCATATACATATTAATCACTATGAGTAATGTTGTGACAATTACATAATAATCCAAGACACATACTCATAGCGGGTCAATCCAATATGTTGTTCTCTAACACACATATTCATGCATTGATTCTGACAATCCATATCAATGACAACTCTTTATCATCAATCAACTACATGTTAGTCTTAATGCATTATTATTGTCCTAGCCAACACTAATACTTGACTAAGGATCATTTAAGAATAATCATATTATTCTCAGGACGTTATTATAAAACATTTTATTTATGCCCACAGAAAAGAAACTGAAATAATAATAGCAACGCCTTATATTAATAAACATGATAAACCAATTATGTTATTACAACCATCTCGTGATTGATCTTTGGGTATACTCTTACACTTTAGGCATGCACGATAATTCATCAAATACCTAATTCATCAAATACCCTAATGGTACTCTCTAACCAAAAATCTAATTTCTCCGGGTCATCATCTAACTTAGCCCAGAATTCCTCGGCCCCTTGCTTCCTAATCTTGTCTACCGGAGGCTTCTCCCTCCTGATCAAGTCTGCGCCTTGCGGAGCTACCGAGGCATATTGAGGAATCGAAGGAGGTGGAGTGTTCGGATTCGCACGAACAAACTCCGTATACCAGGCATTCATCATTCGGAGATAGGCTTCTGTAGCCCCTCCACCTTAGCCCATAGTCACGGGCTCACTCTCAACTGGCGCACTCCCTTCGGCGGAAGCTGGCGTGTTACTCTTCACATCATCCGTTGTGGCTCTATCAGGATCCATTTACTATATAATAAAAATATAGTTTATAATCGTCAGAAGTTGTCACACTATCAATATATAGTTATGGCATGTATAGCTAGACTCGTACTCTCGCTAGGTTAGTCCTAGAACCAACTAAACCATAGTTTTGATACCACTAAATGTAACACCCCATACCCGTAACCCACACTGAAACAGAATACAAGGTATTACCTAACTCAATCTCATGCACACAAACGTTCCCCAAGTCACTAAGACTTCGTCCAAATCAGAACTTTTTCAATTTCTACTTTAAACATCTTATTATGGGTCTATGAGCCTCAAATCGACCATTGAAAACTATTCGGGATCAACCCAGATCCTTAAACCATCTATAGAAAATTTGACTTTGAAACAGGGCACACACCTGTGTGGCCATTTCAACATGGTCGTGTTGATGGCCCGTGTGGCTCACACGGCTTAAGCAATACAAGGACACGCTCTTGTCCTCTACCCGTGTGGAATTAATTCTAAATGCACACCTACAGGGGTTTTCACATGGCCTGTCACACGCTAGTGTCCCTGCTTCATGTCTTTCACACGGCCATGACACTCTCGTGTCCTAGCCCGTATACAAAAATATGGAAATTTTGTTTCTGATGTCAGCATCCTCAAAATGTCACATGGCCAAGGCACATGCCTGTGTGCTAGGTCGTATCTATCATACGGCTGAGACACACGGCTGTGTGTCTGCCCATGTGTTTACTACCCTGTATACTGACTTGAAATTTTTACGTGCTGGGGACACACGGCCGAACCAGACGCCCATGGGGCAGACTGTGTGTCAAACATGGCCTAGACACATGCCCGCGTGTCTGCCCGTCTGGACGATATAAGGCTATTTAACAAGCCTCTTTGCCACCCTTACTTACACAACCTACACAAAAGCAACCAAATCAATACAATAATAACTTATTTAAACCAATCAGCCACGATAGGCTACATATCAATTAAGCAATTACTCATTCACGAGAGTAACTTCATTTGTATATATCAAAATGAATATTTGCCATCATCCAAGGCTTAATAAAAAATGAAGGGTTTCAAACCCAAGCCAACACATTTGGCCAATTCTCAACGATATAAAAATAGTAAATTCTAAGCCCTATACATGCCATATTCAAAAATATAAATCAAACTATGCCGAATGCTTTAATTGATAGTGTGATTAATATCTTTGACTTCATTTGGTCCTTGAGCTAGATAGGCGACACTATAAGAAAATGAAAATGGAGAGGGAGTAAGCATAAAGTTTAGTAAGTTGCACATAAATAAATATACAACATAACTTTCCCATTCATCAACAAGTATCATAATACACAAGTGGCATAAGCAAAACTTACTCATCAATATTCAATACACCTCATATAGCATATATTGAGCTCACATTTCATACATACCATATAGGTACTTGTACCACTCACAACACGATTATACTTTCCTTGTTAACTTGAAATCATACTTTCACCGTTGAACCATTTGGAACATTATCATATACTTATTTAACCTTAAATATGGGGTTAGGTGCCGATGCGATGTCCCGAACAAGGTCTTACACTGACACATCTAATAGCCGATGCATGTCCCAAACATGTCTTACACTGGCTTACATCTTGAGGCTGATGCATGTCCTAGACATGTCTTACACTAGCACTCGTCTCATTGCCGATGCCATATCCCAGACATGGTCTTACACTGGCTCTCATAATGTCACCGATGCATGTCCCAGACATGTCTTACACTAGCTCACACAAGTGACCCAAACATTATGGCATGAATATCCAATTTATTTCCTAAGGTTTAAATCGGGAATTCTACTATCTCTATTCTCATCACATTTTCTCATTTCCACAATCAAGCAATTTATGCTATAATAATTTCAATACAATTCAAATACATATATTATTAATGTAGTTGTACTATTTACATACAACTTAACTCGGATTACAAAATGTGGCGACTAGTCGATTTAGTCGATTTGCTTGGCTTTCCCCAAGTCTAGGTTCAGATTCGGTATTTCTTGATCTATAATAACAAACTGTACTTATTTAGTCACTAATTAAAATTAGGCAATCGAAAATTCATATCTATGGTAAAATGACCATTTTGCCCCTAGACTTTGAAAAATGACCTTTTTACCCCTAGGCTCGAAAATTGATTTTTATCAAATTTCTTCTTATCTTAAGTCTAGCCGAACCCTTTTTACTCTTATAGCAACTCCAAATTCCCACAATATAACACATTTATCATCTATTTTTCAACTTATGCAAAATAGTCCTTTTAGGTGTTTTCATGCTAACACCTCTCACAAAAGTTGTTTATTAGACACCCAAGACTCATTTTCTCCCTTAAAAACTCAGCAAACATTATAAATCTTTTCATGAAAAAACCCTAAACTCTTAATCATTTTGCAAAATAGTACCTTCATTTTAAAGCTCATGCTTCAAGGGTCTCAAAAATGTAAAAATCATCAAGAAAAACTATCAAAATCACTTACTTGTGAGGATTACAAGTTGCTAAAACTTTTTAAGCTTTCAAACCCCCTTCAATGGCTAATTTTTTGGTGGATAAAGAAGATGAAAAAGGAATGATATCATTTTTCCTTTATTTGCTCCTATTTTAGTCAAAATAACCCACCTTACTTACCAAATTTTGAAAATTTGACCACCTTTGTCTCCTATAGCCGGCCATGCCTCCTTAAAGAGTCTACTTGCCCTTTAAAGACCCCAAATTTAGGTTCTCTAGTTATTTGGTAGTTTTAGCTATCAAAACAAGTCTTTTGCATTTTATGCAATTTAGTCTTTTTTCACAATTGGGCTCACAAACGTCACAATTAACTCACCAAATTTTTCATGCACTCTTAAGAACATGCTATAACATCTAAATAATTATAAAATAATTTATTCAACTTTGGATTTGTGGTCCCGAGACCACTATTTCGACTAGGCCCTAAATTAGGCTGTTACAAATCGTGTCATCGGAGTCGCAATCATTTAGAAGCCTTTCAGGAATCGTCTATAATAGCCGGCTAGCCACAGAAAACTACGAACTTCAGATACATTTCTTGGAGGCTTCCAATCTATAATCGTAGAAATTTTTCTCGGGTTAACTCAGATTCCTGCAGCTGAAACTATATGTCCCAGAAAACCAACTTCTTGTAGCCAAAACTCACATTTGCTGAACTTTAGAAACAACTATTTATCTCTCAAAGTTTGTAGCTGATAAACGCCAAATTACACATATCTACACCCCAAATACTTAGCATATTTATGGATGTTTATTACTAGATTTATGGATTTTGGTGCTCTTAATCCGGTTATTTCATGTTTTGTACTCATGAAAGCACCAAGAGTCGAAAAGAGCAAAAACAAGCTAAAAAGGGCAAAAACGAACCAAATCGAGAAGATGACACGGCCTAAGACTTGCCACACGGGCATTTCACACGCCCGTGGCCTTCGGGGGTGTCGACCAAGGTTTTCACGATTCACACGGCCTGTCCATTGAGCCCACACGGTCGTGTGCAATTTAACGAATTGCACACGGCCTTGTAATCACGTCACACGGTCGTGGCACACGGGCGTGTCCCTTTTTCAAAGAGTTGTATTTACTCGGAAAAATGTACTTAAGGAGGAAGACAGAACCACACACCAGGAATTACTTGAAGAAAGCCAGATAATCCATCTCAAAAGCCGGAACTATTCCAAGACTGAAGATCTCTCTTACAATTCCTTCAGGGGTTTTAGAGTTTTCTTTATGTTTTGTTATTTTCATACTTTTGAGATGTACTCTTATTTTATTATGAACTAAATCCCTTAGATACCTAAGGGGGTAAAACCTATGATGGATCTTGTTATTATTATCTGAACTGTATGATAAATACTTGATTTGTTCTTAATTATGTGTTCTTAATGCTTGAGTTAATATTTCGGGTATTAATTCATGATTTGATGTACTTATACAGAGGAGGAATAGACCCTGCCTAAGAGTATATTTAGCATCATTAAGCGAAGTTGATCGAATGCCTAGAAATAGGGTTACGAGATTTTACCGGATTAGGGTGAAACCTAATAAGGGGATCCATAGATCGAGTTAATGCAACCCTAGAGTTTTAATTAGAGAGTCTCGATTATTCAATCTAGGGATTAGATGTTATTAGTCTTGAATAGGAATAATAACTTAACTTAGGGATCTCTACAGAACAAGTCAAGTGAAAAAATCATCTGGTTCAGAGTCAGATAACAAGTGAAATCTAGGTGGATTCCTCCTTGGGTGTCGTCTTTATCAATTGCTTTTCTTCAAGTCTTTTTCCAAAATTTATCTTTGCTTTAATTAAATCAGTTAATTAGTTTAAATAATTAGTTAATTAAAACAAACCCTTTTATTCTTAGGCTAGATAATAAAAAGATAGTTATTACTATTACTTTTGGTTCCCTTGGGTACGATATCCCAGTCTTGCCATTACTATACTATTGTTCGATAGGTGCGCTTGCCTTTTCATCGTGATAATAGTTAGTTTAGGTTTGATCTTCATTATAAATATTTATTACTTGTTACGAATCACACGATCAAGTTTTTGGCGCCGTTGTCGGGGAACTGAAATATTAGGAACACTAAATTTTTATTACTTTAGCCATTTATTTTTCTTGCAATTTTATTTTATTTTATTATTTATTAATTTACTTTTTCTCTCTCTTGGCAAGTTTTTTATAGTTTATGACTAGAAGAAACCCATCGGGACCATTACTTTGTGACAAAGAAATTGATCGTACAATTCACAAAAATCAAAGAGAAATAAGGCATAGCTTACGATACATAGAGAATGAGCGAGAAGGCGATACTCAAACACCAACCGACGAGATGGCTGAAAACCAAGGCAATCAGCTACCTCTTACAATTGCTGCTAATCAAAATCCTACTCCACGCACTATGTATGATTATGCTAAACCTTCGTTAACGGGAATTGAATCTAGTATAGTTAGACCTGCTGTAGCTGCAAATACTTTTGAATTAAAACCTAACACTATTCAGATGATACAACAGTTTGTTCAGTTTGATGATTTGCAGGATGAAGATCCCAATGCTCACTTAAAAAATTTCCAGGAATTTTGCGATACATTCAAAATTAATGGCATTTCTGATGATGCCATTCGTCTTCGGTTATTTCCCTTTTTACTGAGAAACAAAGCTAAACAGTGGTTGAACTCGTTACCACGAGGGTCTATCACTACTTGGGAACAAATGACCGAGAAATTTTTACTAAAATATTTTTCGCCGGCTAAAATGGCTAAATTACGTAATGATATCTCTTCTTTTGTGCTGATGGATTTAGAAACACTTTACGATGCATGGGAGAGGTACAAGGACTTACTGAGAAGGTGCCCTCACCTTGGGTTACCGCGTTGGCTTTAAGTACAAACATTCCACAATGGCCTGAATCCATCGACTCGGCAAATGGTTGACACTGTGACAGCCCTAAAGTGACCCTAGTCGGAAAGCAGTTCCGGGACCGCAAAACTGAGTCACCAAATTATTTGAATATGATAATTATTGTCTAAAATATGTGAATATGAATGTGTGAAAGTTGTAAGCTTCGATTTAGTTAATTGCATGTGAATTTAGTTAATAGGACTTATGTGAGAAAATTTAGAAATGTGCTAGGCAAATGTAAGTGGCCTATTAATGCATGTTATAAAGGTGATGGGTTTGCATGTCAAATTACCCAAAATTTGACTAGTGGCCGGCCATGCTATGGGATAAAAGGTATTATAAACCTTTTATGTTAGTGTTTTATGTTAGGAAAAATAAAATAAGGAGCATGGGCAATAAAATAATAATGGTTAGTAGGATGATGAAAAAAAAGGTTCTCATTTGATTCTTCTTGACCGAAAAATCAAAGGAAGGAGGGGAAGAAAAGGTTGAAGAGGTTCCGCCATACTTGTATCTAGATTAAGGTACGTTTGATGATGTTCCATGAGATGCATGCATGTTTTAGTTGTTAGCTTGAGTTCTACCTAGCCCATGGTTTAAATCTTTGCTATGTGATGGAGATGATATTCGGCCATGGGTGTTGTCTTCTTGGTTGGTGTTTGATGTTGTGGTGATGATGCATGAAGATGAGTTAAGTTTTGGCTAAGGTGGATTTGTGTTGATGTCATTTGCATGCTAAATGTGAAGCTTTGTAATGATACATGTGATGGTGGATTGATGCCTCTTGGATTTTCTTTTTAGCATTTTTTTGAGTTAGACATTAGGTTCTTTGTTTAACCCATGACCAAAATTGAAATGGTATGGTGTCTTGATGCATTCGGCCATAGTAGGAAATATGGTTGTTGTTCATGTTATTTGCATGAGAAATGGTAGTAAGGTGAAGTGCAAATATTAGTATTTGATTACTAGTGTATATATGTGTATTAGCCGAGTTTTGAACTTGAAACAAAATGGTATGTAGTTAATACAAGTAACCATATTTGTAGGAAGTATTAAGCATATAAGTGGCCTCAACATAGACATGCATATTGGGCCACATGAGATAGATTGGTGTTGCATGTATTCGGTTAGGGGCAAGCATATTGATGCTTTTATCTTGACTTAGATAATCGGCTCAAGGAGAATTTTTTAAAGTGCTTAGTTAATTGATATTAGGTTAATGATGTGTGTATTCGGCCATGAAGGTGCACATGAGGAAATGTTAGATTAATTGTATTAAATTGCTCAATGTGATTAAAAATGCGTATGACCACTTTGTATTTGAGCTAAAGGTGGCCATATGACCTATCAACTCCTTGTCATATTCGGCCATAAGCTAGCATAATGAGACTTTAATAAGTTAAATTTGCTTGAATTAGCTCAAGAGCTTAGAGGACCAAAGTTGGACAAGGGAAAGGAAAAAGTGATCGAATAGCCGCCGAAATCGTTCGACAACATCCGAAGTAAGTTTTGAGTAATGGATCTTAGATTATGATTCGATTAGATCATGTTTTAAGTAAATTAAAATCATGCTCTTTGTATGTAACTATTGAGCCGAAAATGATAATGCTTAATAAGCGACTTGTGTTTGAATTCTAGTTATGAAAAAAAAATATAGATGTGTCATGATTTATTGATATGTGCATGGATATTTGGATGATAACCGGGCTAAGTCCCGAAGGCATTTGTGCGAGCTACTATATCCGGGCTAAGTCCCGAAGGCATTTGTGTGAGTTACTATAACCGGGCTAAGTCCCGAAGGCATTTGTGGGAGTTACTATATCCGGGCTAAGTCCCGAAGGCATTTGTGGGAGTTACTATAACCGAGCTAAGTCCCGAAGGCATTTGTGTGAGTTACTATAACCGGGCTAAGTCCCGAAGGCATTTGTGCGAGTTACTATAACCGGGCTAGTCCCGAAGGCATTTGAGCAAGTAGCTATATCCGGCTAAATTCCGAAGGTACTTGTTTGGGAATGAGCGATCTTGCTGTAATAATTTCAATTAATACGCTCGTAAAATCCCAACGATGAGGTACGTTTCTATATGTATTGGAGTAGTTGATTCCTTTTTAATATTATTCGCTCAGTCAATTAATGAGCTTCCGGCCTTTCGTTAAGTTGATCCCTTATGTGTGAATATAAGGGTTGGAAATGTGAAGTAGGACTGATTTTTTTTTTGAGAATATGTGTATATGAAATTATCCATTTAGTTATATGAATGCTATACTTTAGTTGTGCCTAGTTTCACTGCTCAAAACTTACTAAGCATTAAATGCTTACTCCGTTCTTTGAATCTCTGTTTTATAGATTTTGGTTCGTCAGCTATCGGACTCGGGATTGTCGAAGTCAAAGTTGTCCACACTATCAAAGCCCTTTTGGTACACTTTTGGTGGAACTTTGAAAATGGCATGTATAGGACTACCCTTTTTGTTGTTGGTCATGTACCCTTTGGTTTTGTATAAATTTGGATAGCCATGCGAAAATGGCTTATATATATACTTTGAGCATAGCATTATAATCGTTTTGTATGTTGTTCTAATTGGCTCGACCAAAAATTCTAGAAAAAAATTTTTAGAAGGATATGTGAGTCTAGTTTCAGGTAAAATTTACGAAACTGGTTTTCGAGTTTTGGAACTCAAGATATGGTTTTTAAGGTGACCGTGACGCAGTTAGCCAGCTTGTCTGGAAATTTTTAAAATGGACTGCGAAAATCTATGAATTAAGTCTGTTAGCACCTCGTGTTCGACTCCGGCAATGGTCTCGGGTACGGGGTGTTACAATTTTATTGGTATCAGAGCTACGGTTTAGTCGATTCTAGGACTACCGTAATACGTTTGGGTCTAGCTATACATGCCATTATGCGATTATTTGATAATGTGGTGATTTCTGACAATTGAAAATGTGTTTATTTATAGTAATGGATCCCGATCCCAACCGAGCGGTAGCTGATGATCTTGAGAGTGTAGCGCTTGCTCCCGCACAAGGGACAGCGCCGGCGGACTCTCAACCTATTGCTAGTAATCCGAACGATGAAGCTAGACAAGCTTTTTATAGCGTGATGAATGATTGGTTCAACCAATACATTCGAACTAATACAGCTGTTCCACAACCTCCATTCCCGACTAATACCACCCCCGCACCTACAATACCTCCGGCAACTGACCAAAAAAGGTCAAATAAGCCCCCATTTGACAGAATCCGAAAACACGGGGCTACCGAATTTAAAGCTACGGACAGCGATGATGCCGAGCAAGCTAAATTTTGGTTGGACAACACTATTTGGGTACTCGATGAGCTATCTTGCACACCCGATGAGTGCCTAAAGTGTACTATCTCCTTGCTACATGATTCTGCCTACTATTGGTGTAATACGTTGACTTTTGTTGTGCCCAAAGAGCAAGTAACTTGGGAGTTTTTCCAAACCGAGTTTTGAAAAAAGTATATCAGTCAGAGATTCATGGATCAAAAATGGAAGGAATTTCTTGAACTTAAACAAGGTTCCATGTCGGTTACCGACTATGAACGAAAATTTGTAAGGCTTAGCCGGTACGCTCGAGAATGTATTTCCTCAGAAGCCGTGATGTGTAAGCGTTTCGAGGATGGGCTGAATGATGATATAAAGCTGTATGTTGGCATTTTGGAAATCCGAGAATTTGTGGTACTTGTCGAGCGAGCTTGCAAAGCCGAGGAGCTCAGTAGGGAGAAAAGAAAAGCTGAGGTGGGAGCAAAGGAGTTTCGTAAGAGGTCTTCGGGGAAGCCCTTCCAACAGTCATCGAAGAAATTTAAAGATGACTTAGGCCGTTCTAGAGACACTTCAGGTTTTTCTAGACGAGATCGCGATCGACCCCCTATGAGTGCACGAGTCACTTCGGTCGCTAGTGTTGGATATGATCGTCGAGACAGAATGGAGTGTCAGTATTGTGGTAAATGGCATTCGGGGAGTTGTAGATTCCATGACCGCTCCTGTTACAAGTGCGGATCAGCTGACCACTTTATTAAAGATTGCCCGAGATTGTCTGAACAGAACGTAAATCAGAGTGGGAAACCTGGTGCTACTACTGCTCGGGGTAGACCATCTAGGAATACGAGCAATGCTAGTGGCGGTCAGAGAGGATCTAGAGATGCTACAACCAGATTTGAGGCTCGTGCTCCTGCTAGAGCTTATGCCATATGCGCACGCGAGGATGCTTCTTCGCCAGATGTTATTACCGGTACTTTTACTCTCTTTGATACTAATGTGATTGCTTTGATTGACCCTGGTTCTACTCATTCTTATATATGTGAAACCTTAGCATCCAGTAAGACTCTACCTGTTGAGTCTACTGAGTTTGTAATTCGGGTGTCAAATCCTTTGGGTCGTTACGTGCTCGTCGACAAAGTGTGTAAGAAATGTCCCCTAGTAATCCGAGGTTCCTGTTTTCCGGCTGATTTGATGCTTTTACCGTTTGATGAATATGATGTTATCCTCGGTATGGATTTGTTGACCGTACATGATGCAATTGTAAATTACAAAAGAAAAACCATCGATTTAAGGTGTATAAATAACGAGGTAATTCGAGTTGAGTCTACTGACTTGAATAGGTTGCCAGCTGTAATATCATCGATGTTGGCTCAGAAATATGTAAGAAAGGGGTGTGAAGCATACCTTGCATATGTACTTGATGACAAAGAGTTAGAAAAGAAGCCTGAATCTGTGCCAGTGGTTTGTGAATACCCGGATGTTTTTCCCGAAGAATTACCGGGTTTACCACCTATTCGGGAGGTAGAGTTTGGTATTGAGCTTGTACCTGGGACTACACCGATTTCGATAGCTCCGTATCGTATGGCACCAACAGAATTAAAGGAATTGAAAGCTCAGCTGCAAGAGTTGACGGATAGAGGTTTCGCTCGACCAAGTTTCTCACCTTGGGGTGCACCAGTATTGTTTGTGAAAAAGAAGGACGGAACCATGAGGTTGTGCATCGACTATCGTCACCTGAAGAAGGTGACAATAAAGAATAAATATCCGATACCGCGCATTGAAGATTTGTTTGATCAACTAAAGGGAGCCTCAGTGTTTTCAAAGATAGACTTGAGATCGGGTTATTATCAGTTGCGAATTCGAGATTCGGATATACCCAAAAAGCTTTCAGAACGAGATACGGTCACTACGAGTTCTTAGTGATGCCGTTTGGGCTCACTAATGCCCCTGCGGTATTTATGGATCTGATGAATCGGGTCTTCAGACAGTATCTGGACCGGTTTGTAGTTGTGTTTATTGATGACATCTTGGTCTACTCAAGAGATGAAACCGAACATGCTGAGCACCTGAGATTAGTGTTGCAGATTTTACGAGATAAGCAGTTATATGGTAAGTTCAGTAAGTGTGAGCTCTGGTTAAGAGAGGTGAGCTTCTTGGGTCATGTGGTATCCGCATCGGGTATTCGAGTTGATCCGAGCAAAATTTCAGCCATACTTAACTAGAAGCCTCCGAGAAATATTACTGAGGTTCGGAGCTTTTTGGGACTTGCCGGTTACTACCGACGGTTTGTAAAAGGTTTCTCGATGATAGCCACACCAATGATGAAGCTACTTCAAAAATATGTTAAGTTCGAATGGACGGAAAAATGTCAGAAAAGTTTTGATCAACTGAAAACTTATTTGACTGAAGCTCCAATTCTAGTGCAGCCCGAATCAGGCAAGGAGTTTGTCATTTATAGTGATGCATCCCTACTTGGGTTGGGTTGCGTATTGATGCAAGAAGGTCGAGTTGTGGCCTATGCGTCGAGGCAACTGAAGCCACATGAGAAAAATTATCCGACCCATGATCTTGAACTAGCTGCCATCGTGTTCGCTTTGAAAATATGGCGACATTACTTATTTGGTGAGAAGTGCCATGTATATTCGGATCACAAAAGTCTCAAATATTTGATGGCTTAAAAAGACTTGAATCTGCGACAAAGACGTTGGCTCGAGTTGTTAAAAGATTATGAGCTTGTCATTGACTATCACCCGGGAAAGCCTAATGTGGTTGCGGATGCCTTAAGTCGAAAATCACTGTTCGCTTTACGAGCGATGAATGTACACTTGTCCGTTCTATCCGACAATGTGTTAGTAGCAGAACTAAAGGCTAGACCATTGTTGATTCATCAAATTCGTGAGGCTCAGAAAGTCGATGACGAATTAGTTGCAAAACGGGCTGAATGTGTTTCGAATATGGAATTAGAGTTTCAAATTGATGATGACGATTGTTTGAGGTTCAGAAGTCCTTTGTGCGTTCCAAGAAATTCAGAACTTATTTCGATGATTCTGAACGAAGCTCATTGTAGCCGAATGTCAATTCACCCGGGGAGTATGAAAATGTACAACGATCTGAGACGTTAGTTTTGATGGCATGGTATGAAACGAGACATTTCCGATTTTGTTTCGAAGTGCTTAGTATGTCAGCAAGTGAAGGCGGAACATCAAGTGCCTACAGGTTTACTTCAGCCGATCATGATACCTGAATGGAAATGGGATTGAGTCACGATGGATTTTGTATCTGGGTTGCCAGTTTCGGCAAGTAAGAAAGATGCGATTTGGGTTGTTGTTAATAGACTGACTAAGTCGGCTCACTTTATCCCCGTACGCACGGATTTTTCATTGGATAAACTAGCTGAATTGTATGTTTCTCAAATTGTGAGATTACACGGGGTACCTATTTCTATTGTGTCGGATAGAGATCCGAGATTCACCTCACGATTTTGGAAGAAATTGCAAGAAGCTTTGGGTACCAAGTTGCATTTTAGCACCGCTTTTCACCCCCAAACCGATGGTCAATCCGAGCGGATAATCCAGATACTTGAGGATATGTTGAGATGTTGCATCCTCGAGTTTAGTGGTTCATGGGAACGGTATTTACCTTTGATTGAATTCGCTTACAATAATAGTTTTCAATCAAGTATTAAGATGGCGCCTTACGAGGCTTTGTACGGTCGTAAATGCCATACACCATTGTTTTGGACCAAGCTCGGTGAAAATAAAATTTTCAGAGTTGATTTGATTAAAGATGCTGAACAGAAAGTAAAAGTAATCCGTGAAAGTCTGAAGGCAGCCACAGATCGTCAGAAGTCGTACACGGATTTGAAACGAAAAGACATTAAGTATCAGGTGGGAGACAAAGTGTTTCTTAAAGTTTCACCTTGGAAAAAGATACTCAGATTTGGCCGTAAGGGAAAATTGAGTCCGAGATTCATTGGGCTGTATGAAATCTCCGAACGAGTTGGTCCAGTTGCATATAGGTTGCTTTTACCCCCTGAACTTGAAAGGATCCACAACGTTTTTCATGTTTCGATGCTTCGACGTTACAGATCTGATCCTTCGCACATAATAAGTCCCTCCGAGGTTGAAATTCAAGCCGATATGAGTTATGAAGAAGAACCGATTCGTATCCTAGCTCGTGAAGTGAAAGAGTTGCGAAACAAAAGGGTTCCGTTAGTAAAGGTGTTATGGCTCAAACACGGGATCGAAGAAGCTACTTGGGAAACTGAGAACGCCATGAAAGAACGATACCCGAACCTATTTACTGGTAAGATTTTCGGGGACGAAAATTTCTTAAGTGGGGGAGAGTTGTGACAGCCCTAAAGTGACCCTAGTCGGAAAGTGGTTTCGGGACCGCTAAACCGAGTCACCAAATTATTTGAATATGATAATTATTGTCTAAAATATGTGAATATGAATGTGTGAAAGTTTTAAGCTTCGATTTAGTTAATTGCATGTGAATTTAGTTAATAGGACTTATGTGAGAAAATTTAGAAATGTGCTAGGCAAATGTAAGTGGCCTATTAATGCATGTTAGGGTTTGCATGTCAAATTACCCAAAATTTGACTAGTGGCCGGCCATGCTATGGGATAAAAGGTATTATAAACCTTTTATGTTAGTGTTTTATGTTAGGAAAAATAAAATAAGGAGCATGGGCAATAAAATAATAATGGTTAGTAGGATGATGAAAAAAAAAAAGGTTCTCATTTGTTTCTTCTTGACCGAAAAATCAAAGGAAGGAGGGGAAGAAAAGGTTGAAGAGGTTCCGCCATACTTGTATCTAGATTAAGGTATGTTTGATGATGTTCCATGAGATGCATGCATGTTTTAGTTGTTGGCTTGAGTTCTACCTAGCCCATGGTTTAAATCTTTGCTATGTGATGGAGATGATATTCGGCCATGGGTGTTGTCTTCTTGGTTGGTGTTTGATGTTGTGGTGATGATGCATGAAGATGAGTTAAGTTTCGGCTAAGGTGGATTTGTGTTGATGTCATTTGCATGCTAAATGTGAAGCTTTGTAATGATACATGTGATGGTGGATTGATGCCTCTTGGATTTTCTTTTTAGCATTTTTTTGAGTTAGACATTAGGTTCTTTGTTTAACCCATGACCAAAATTGAAATGGTATGGTGTCTTGATGCATTCGGCCATAGTAGGAAATATGGTTGTTGTTCATGTTATTTGCATGAGAAATGGTAGTAAGGTGAAGTGCAAATATTAGTATTTGATTACTAGTGTATATATGTGTATTAGCCGAGTTTTGAACTTGAAACAAAATGGTATGTAGTTAATACAAGTAACCATATTTGTAGGAAGTATTAAGCATATAATTGGCCTCAACATAGACATGCATATTCGGGCACATGAGATAGATTGGTGTTGCATGTATTCAGTTAGGGGCAAGCATATTGATGCTTTTATCTTGACTTAGATAATCGGCTCAAGGAGAATTTTTTAAAGTGCTTAGTTAATTGATATTAGGTTAATGATGTGTGTATTCGGTCATGAAGGTGCACATGAGGAAATGTTAGATTAATTGTATTAAATTGCTCAATGTGATTAAAAATGCGTATGACCCCTTTGTATTTGAGCTAAAGGTGGCCATATGACCTATCAACTCCTTGTCATATTCGGCCATAAGCTAGCATAATGAGACTTTAATAAGTTAAATTTGCTTGAATTAGCTCAAGAGCTTAGAGGACCAAAGTTGGACAAGGGAAAGGAAAAAGTGATCGAATAGCCGCCGAAATCGTTCGACAACATCCGAAGTAAGTTTTGAGTAATGGATCTTAGATTATGATTCGATTAGATCATGTTTTAAGTAAATTAAAATCATGCTCTTTGTATGTAACTATTGAGCCGAAAATGATAATGCTTAATAAGCGGCTTGTGTTTGAATTCTAGTTATGAAAATAAAATATAGATGTGTCATGATTTATTGATATGTGCATGGATATTTGGATGATAACCGGGCTAAGTCCCGAAGGCATTTGTGCGAGCTACTATATCCGGGCTAATCCTGAAGGCATTTGTGTGAGTTACTATAACCGGGCTAAGTCCCGAAGGCATTTGTGCGAGTTCCTATAACCGGGCTAAGTCCCGAAGGCATTTGTGCGAGTTACTATAACCGGGCTAAGTCCCGAAGGCATTTGTGCGAGTTACTATATCCGGGCTAAGTCCCGAAGGCATTTGTGTGAGTTACTATAACCGGGCTAATCCCGAAGGCATTTGTGCGAGTTACTATAATCTTTGTGCGAGTTACTATAACCGGGCTAAGTCCCGAAGGCATTTGTGTGAGTTACTATAACCGGGCTAGTCCCGAAGGCATTTGAGCAAGTAGCTATATCCGACTAAATTCCGAAGGTATTGGTTTGGGAATGAGCGATCTTGCTGTAATAATTTCAATTAATACGCTCGTAAAATCCCAACAATGAGGTACGTTTCGTATATGTATTGGAGTAGTTGATTCCTTTTTAATATTATTCGCTCAGTCAATTAATGAGCTTCCGGCCTTTCGTTAAGTTGATCCCTTATGTGTGAATATAAGGGTTGGAAATGTGAAGTAGGACTGATTTTCTTTTGAGAATATGTGTATATGAAATTATCCGTTTAGTTATATGAATGCTATACTTTAGTTGTGCCTAATTTCACTGCTCAAAACTTACTAAACATTAAATGCTTACTCCGTTCTTTGAATCTCTGTTTTATAGATTTTGGTTCGTCAGCTATCGGACTCGGGATTGTCGACGTCGAAGTCGTCCACACCATCAAAGCCCTTTTGGTACACTTTTGGTTGAACTCTGAAAATGGCATGTATAGGACTACCCTTTTTGTTGTTGGTCATGTACCCTTTGGTTTTGTATAAATTTGGATAGCCATGCGAAAATGGCTTATATATATACTTTGAGCATAGCATTATAATCGTTTTGTATGTTGTTCATTGAGAGGTATGGAAATTTTTGGCAACGATTAGCCATTGGAACGGTTAATCATGATCATTTTGGTGCTTTGTATGACAAATTCTAGTTGATTCATGGAAAACCATGAAATAGGTAAAGTTTACCTTAAAAACAGATGCTGACAGCAGCAGTGGTGTGGATTTGAAAAATCACTAAAAATAGTAGGAATGGAATTAAATAGTGAATAAATTATGTTATCGAACCTTGATGAATCTACTTTCATATGGAAGAAACGAAATGATCATATGAGTCGTATTTTAAGAGATTTTAAGTTTTCGTGGAACAGGGCAGAGCAATTTCTGGATTCCCTGATCTGACTTTGGAAATTCACTATAAATTAATCAGAGATAATTAGAAGTCATTCCATATATGTATAGATTCATTTTTGAGTCTAGTTTCATTAGAAACAAACGGCATAAGTATTAAAGCCCTGTACAAGGATATATCTAAGTCGTAATGCATGAAGGTCAGAGTAGTCAAACCCTAAAACAGGGTAGACTTTAACTAATAAATTGTACTAATTTGCTCGACCAAAAATTCTAGAAAAAAAATTTGTAGAAGGATATGTGAGTCTAGTTTCAGGTAAAATTTACGAAACTGGTTTTCGAGTTTTGCAACTCAAGATATGGTTTTTAATGTGACCGTGACGCAGTTAGCCAGCTTGTCTGGAAATTTTTAAAATGGACTGTGAAAATCTATGAATTAAGTCTGTTAGCACCTCGTGTTCGACTCCGGCAACGGTCTCGGGTACGGGGTGTTACAGACGCAGCTGCTGGCAGAACCATCAACAATAAAACACCAGAAGATTCCTATGAATTTATAGAGGAGATGTCACTTAATAACAATCAGTGGCAAGTTATGAGGACTAACCCAACAAAAATAGCCGGCGTTTATAACATTGATTCAGTTACTAAGCTGTCAAATCAGGTAGAACTTCTCAATAAAAAGATTGATGGTTTACTTGGTTCTACGCAGGTACATCCAGTAATGAGGTGTGACTCAAGCGGAGGAGGTGTGCATACAGAATATCAATCCTTCAATCCCACAACCGAAGAGGAACAAGTCAACTATATGGGTAACAATAACTTTAGATCTCAAAATAACCCATACAGTAATACTTATAATGCAGGTTGGAGGAACCACCCAAATTTCTCCTAGGGTTGTCAAGGGAATCAAAAGCCACAAAATCCTCAGGGTTTTCAATAGCCACCTTGTCAAAAAGAGAAGAAACCAAACCTTGAGGAGATGTTCTCAAAATTCATATCAATGTTAGAAACCCGTTTCCAAAATACTGAGACAGCACTTAAAAATTAACAAGCATTGATCCAAGGACTCGAAACTTAGATAGGTCAGCTTTCCAAACTGATCTCTGAACGACCACAAGGTAGTTTGCCAAGTAATACTGAACCTAACCCAAGGGAACAACTCAATGCAATTAATACTCAAGATGACGAAGGAGTCGTTGAGCCTGAACCAGAACCGAGGCAAGAAACAGTGGTAAGCAAAGGGAGAGATGAGGTAGATCAAAATACAAACAAACCAGTGACTGTCGAATATAAACCTCGTGTGCCATACCCTAACGTGACAAGGAAAGACCACTCAGACAAACAATTCGGTAAATTCCTTAAACTTTTAAAAAAATTACATATTAACTTACCATTTATTGAAGCTTTGTCGCAGATGCCAAATGAAAAGAAATTTTTAAAAGAGATTTTAGTAAATAAGCGGAAGTTTGATGAAGCGTCGCATGTGGAGCTAAACGCAGTCTGCTCAGCTATTCTACAAAATAAGCTACCCCACAAATTGAAAGATCCAGGGAGTTTTACAATTCCTTGTTTAATTGGTAGTTTAGATATAAGTCATTCATTAGCTGATTTAGGGGCTAGTATTAACGTAATGCCTTACAAAATGTTTAAGCAACTAGGTCTTGGGAAACCTAAACAAACTAGGATTAGCATTCAATTGGCAATAAAGCTATAAGATTCCCTAGGGGCATTATTGAAGATGTACTCGTGAAAGTAGATAAGTTCATATTTTCCGTTGATTTCGTTGTTCTAGACATAGAGGAGGATAATAACACCCCTTTGATTTTAGAGAGGCCCCTTTTAGCAACTGCTAAAACAATTATTGATGTTAGCACAGGTGAGCTTACACTTCGTGTGGGAGACGAAACGATTACCCTTCAAGCTTGTAATTCTAGCATCACATCAAACATTGAAGGCAATAGTCCACACCAATCTACTAAAACTGATAATATGACTTTGCAGAAATTAAGCTTCAAAGAAGTTCACGAGCCATGTTCCAGAAATGATAGAGAACACAATCATGAAGAACGAAGGCTACGGATAGAGGAGCTAGACGAATGTCAAGCACACAAACCGAGAACACATGATAAACCGATACCTTTCATAATCAACTTAAGGTTGGTGATAAAGTCTTACTAGATACCGCAGGTCCCCACATTGTCACTACCACACCGAATGAGAAAATCCCTCTTACGGTACTTAGTATTTTTCCATTCGGTACAGTGGAGGTGAGTCATCCCAAGTTCGGCACTTTTAAGGTAAACAACACCCATTTAAAACCTTATTTCAAAATTGACACAAGGAACGAGGAGTATGAACTCCTTGAACCACTATGATCATTCAACGGAGAGGTAAGTCAAGCTTAGACTATAAATAAGCGCTTCTCGGGAGGCAACCCGAGCACTAACAAATTTTGATTTCTTTATTTTTATTGTTATTTTTTCACACTTCGAATCAATTAACTTAATTTTTGAATTCCAAAGTTTTTCAGCACACACGGCCAGGCACACGTGTGTGCCTAAAGCCGTGGTCAAACATGGGAAGAGACACGGCCATGCGATACAGTCGTGTTGAAGTAGGACATGATTTCCCCAAAACACGGGGTGCAATAAATCCCCACGGCTGTGCGACATGGTCGTGGGTGAATTTGATAGGAACACACAGGTGTGGGAATGCAAACCCGCGGGCGTGCCAAGGACAAGGCTCTATTCTGTTTTTCGACACGGGCATACGACACACCTGTGCCATTCAGCCATGTACAACAATACACGGGCGTGCTACCATAACACACGGGTGTGGGAGAAGCGAGCAAAGCTAGGCACGACCGTGCGGCACGCCCACGACACACGGGCGTGGGACAATAGCCGGGCACGACGTAAATTGAAAAATTCAAAAAACATTGGCTCACACTCAGAGAACATGGGTGTGGCCCTAGGCCGTGCGATCCTCCTATATATAAACAAACCACTGTTCATCTTCTTCCCCTTTTAAAACCCTAGCCTAAAACTTCTCCTCCCCACTCCTTAATCTTTATTACGGCCACCATTGCTAAACCTTCAAACCACCCTAAAATCCATTCCCCTTGCATTAATCCCCACTTGCCCCTCTCTATACCCTCCATTTCTCCTCCACACGGCTATACCCCCGCGTCAAATGCCCATGCTTGACATCAACACTTCCACATTGCCACTCCAGCACTACCACCTGAGGGCCCTACCGACCAGGATCATTGGATCCTCCTTTTTTTTATTTAGTCTTATTTTTATTTTATTTTATTTTTATTTTTCTTTTGATTTTTATTTTCATTTCAATTTTATTATTTTATTTTGCAAGACATATCTATATTAGTAAATTTTACTTTTTCCATTTTCTGGTATTTCTAACAAGTAATTCCACTATGCTCTCTTCCACACCAACTCTTAATAAGCTCTTCATTATTCTACAGACTTACAAGCAGAGCTGCTAGGAATATTTTATGGAATGAGGAAACAAATAGGAAACAATACCTCACGAGTGCCATGTTCAACGACCCAATTTCTTTATCTAGCCAAGAACAATTGCAGCTACTACTTTCCCCGAGCACTTTTGCCTCAAAATCAAGCTCCACAACCATATAACAGGGAGTTTCACCTCCTTTCCTCTTATGATTTTCTTTATTTTGAGTAATCTATCTTTGTACATTGAGGGAAATGTGCATCTTAAGTATGGGTGGTGAACATGAAACCTAACTTTTTGCATAATTCTCAAATCCCTGAAGTTGCTCTTGTGCTTAAGTGATTTTCTCATAATCTTGATCGAATAAATTCTGATTGATCTATAATTATTGTTGGTATGTCATGAATTAGACCATGGGAATCATGCATGATTATTTGATTATAGGACATTAACGAATCGAGCATGATAAGTTGATATTTTGAGAACTAAAATTTTTTAGATTATTTACCTAAATTGAGGTATTATCTTGAAATCTTAAGTATACAGGAATGACATCAAAAACAAAAATTTTTGGTGAGATTTTTGAACCTTTTGAGCATATAGCTTTCTTTCTTGCTCACTTCTTTTGTGGTTTGGGTGTGTCAACATTGAACTGTTATTCTAGAACTTGCTTCGATTATGCATATCGAGATCACACGTATGATTTGATATACTGAGATGATAAAGGCACTTAGGGTTTAACCCATTTACTCCATAAAAAGCCTTCCCACATAATTAAACCCTTAGTGAAACCCCTTGAGCCTACTAACCCTTTTTCATTGATTAACCCTCATCATTAACCCATTATTGTTGAAACCCTCCTACTTAGTTTGACCCTTTTTATCGAGATTGAATTTAATATTGTTACCTCGCTATGTTCACCATTTTTTGTTACTGAATCATGAAGTATGATTTGTATATTGTATCGACTTGATTTCTTCTTAAAAAAAAACTCAGTATTTTTATTGTAATTCTCAGCAAGCCAAAGTGAACTCATGTAAAATAGTTCTAGATATTTGTTTGTGGTCCAGTAATTAAGTTTTTGATAGTGGGGTAATATATTGAAATTATCTTAATT
The DNA here is from genome assembly GCF_007990345.1 of Gossypium hirsutum. NCBI lineage: Eukaryota > Viridiplantae > Streptophyta > Magnoliopsida > Malvales > Malvaceae > Gossypium > Gossypium hirsutum. The sequence continues at coordinate 93,262,016 of NC_053425.1, forward strand.
GTAATATATTGAAATTATCTCGATTCTAACCCTTTTCTCTTCAACTTGTATCCATACATGTAACTTAAACCCCATTACAACCATGCAAAGACCTTTTGATTAGTATATCGTATCATTTACAAGTGGTGGAGATTTGATTTTCATGCAAGCCTATGGTAATAATTTTTCATGTTAGACAATCGAGTGCTTAATCTTGAACCTTAAACACTTTGAGTGATTTGAGTGAATCTTTAGTGAAGATGTCATCTCTTATATATTTAGGACTAAAAGTTAATTACTTAGAGGAAGGAGATTACCTATGATTTTATAATCAAAATATTCAATTTAGATTGTTTGAGGCTTTTAATGCCCCTATAGTTGAATTCACACTATATGATTTTCTGTGGAATAACTTGTAACATTATCAATAATGATTATGTGATTAAGAAGAATGATTTATAGCAGTAAATGAGAATTTTGCTTGAGGACAAGTAAATGTTTAAGTGTGGGGGTATTTGATAAACGCCAAATTATACATATCTACACCCCAAATTCTTAGCATATTTATGGATGTTTATTACGAAATTTGTGGATTTTGGTGCTCTTAATCCGGTTATTTCATGTTTTATACTCAGGAAAGCACCAAGAGTCAACATGAGCAAAAATGAACTAAAAAAGGGACAAAAACGGGCCTAATCGAGAAGATGACATGACCTAAGCCTTGCCACATGGGTATCTCACACGCCCGTGGCCTTCGGGGGTGTCGACCAAGGTTTTCACGATTCACACTGCCTGGACATTGAACCCACACGACCGTGTGCAATTTAACGGATCGAACACGGCCTGGTAATCACGTCACACGGTCATGGCACACGGGCGTGTCCCTTTTTCAAAGAGTTGTATTTTACACGGAAAAAGGTATTTAGGGAGGAAGAAAGCCAATCCAAAGCCTATATAAACACCCTAAGTGTGACCTAGAAGGAGGCCGCTCTTTCCAGAACTTTTTTGGAAGACAGAACCACGCGCCAGGAAATACTTGGAGAAAGCCAGACGATCCATCTCAAAAGTCGGAGCTGCTCCAAGACTGAAGATCTCTCTAACAATTCCTTCAGGGGTTCTAGAGTTTTCTTTATGTTTTGTTATTTTCATACTTTTGAAATGTACTCTTATTTTATTATGAACTAAACCCCTTAGGATCTTGTTATTATGTACTAAGGGGGATAAAACCTATGATAAATCTTGTTATTATTATCTAAACTGTATGATAAATACTTGATTTGTTCTTAATTATGTGTTCTTAATGCTTGAGTTAATATTCCAGGTATTAATTCATGATTTGATGTGCTTATACAGAGGAGGAATAGACCCTGCCTAAGAGTAGATTTGGCATAACTAAGTAGAGTTGATCGAACGCCTAGAAATAGGGTTACGAGATTTTGCCAGATTAGGGTGAAACCTAATAAGGGGATCCATAGATCGAGTTAATGCAACCCTAGAGTGTTAATTAGTGAAAAGTCCCGGTTATTCAATCTAGGGATTAGACGTTATTAGTTTTGAATAGGGATAATAACTTAACTTAGGGATCTCTACGGAACAAGTCAAGTGAATAAATCGTCCAGTTCAGAGTTAGATAAAAAGTGAAATCTAGGTGGATTCCTCCTTGGGTGTCGTCTTTATACATTGCTTTTCTTCAAGTCTTTTTCCAAATTTTCTCTTTGCTTTAATTACATCAGTTAATTAGTTTAAATAATTAGTTAATTAAACAAACCCTTTTATTCTTAGGCTAGATAATAAAAATATAGTTATTACTAGTGCTTTTGGTTCTCTTGGGTACGATATCCCGGTCTTGCCATTACTATACTATTGTTTGCTAGGTTCGCTTGCCTTTTCATCGTGATAATAGTTAGTCTAGGTTTGATCTTCATTAGAAATATTTATTACTTGTTACGAATAACGAGATCAGTAGCATGATTCTTAAATGCTCAGCATGTACAGATTAATTTCGAGTGTAAATTAAAATGTCATCAACAAACACAACTACGAATCAGTCTAAGTACGGCCTGAAAATCCGGTTCATCAAGTCCATAAAAATAGCAGGTGCATTTGTTAATCCAAAAGGCTTAAAAAGGAATTCGTAGTGTCCGTACCTTGTTCTAAATGCAGTCTTTGACACATCTCAGTCTTTAACTCTCAACTAGTAATAGCCTGATCTCAAATCAAGTTTTGAAAACACATTGCCCCTTTTAACAGATCAAACAAATCATCTATTCGTGGCAAAGGGTACTTATTCTTGATCATCACTTTGTTGAGCTGTCGATAGTCTATACACATCCTCATCGTGCCATCTTTCTTTTTCATAAATAACACCGGTGCACCCCAGGGAGAGAAACTCGATCTAGCAAAACCTCTACCTGTCAACTCTTGCAACTGGGCTTTCAATTCTCTTAGCTTTGTTGGATCCATTCTATACAGAGCTATCGATATCGACGTTGTTCCTGGTACTAATTCAATACCAAATTTAACTTCTCTGATAGGTGGTAAACCCGGTACCTCTTTGAGAAATACAACTGGATACTCGTACACAACTGGTACTAATTCAATATTTGTTTCTATCACTTTCGTATCAAGTACATAAGCAAGATAAGCTTCACACCCCTTTCTCACAAACTTTTGAGCCAACATAGACGAGATCACAACTGGCAAACTATTCAGATCATCAAATTCAATTCTAATAGTCTCATTATTCTGACATTTCAGTTCAATTGTCTTTTGTCTACAATTCACAACTGCATCATGCATCATTAGCCAATCCATACCCAAAATCACATCAAATTCATCGAATGGAAACAACAGCAGAGTAGCTGAAAAAATAGAAATTCCAATTCATTAACAGAAAATTCAGAAGTAGGAAATTAAGCCTGTTTTTATGCTTAGTCAAATTTTAGCTCTACCTATAATATTGATACGTCTTTAATTGGTAGGTTACCTGAGTATACGTGGATTCAATGTAATATATGTCTCGTTAATCATAGATTGGCAAAAGTAATAGGTATAGGTTTTTAATGACGTTGTCTTCTCACTCTTTCTAATCATACCATCAATAATTTTAACTTTTGATTATGAATTTGAGAACAACAAGATCACTTAAACAAAGGGTAGTCAATCAAATTATTGATTTAGAGATAAAAAATTGTGCTCGATACTCTAATCACAAATTCAGTAGACTCTACAAGCAAAGTCTTACTAGATACTAAATCCATACATATATAAGAATGAGTTGATCCTGGATCTATCAATGCAATCACATTAGTATCATAGAAAGTGAAAGTATTAGTGATAACATTTGGAGATGGCACTTATTCGCGAGTGCGAATAGCATAGGCTCAGACCTCACTGCTGAATCCTTTGTCGTCCCTCTACTACCACTTACATTTTTGGAAATTCTAGGTGGTCTACCGCTATTCAACGTGTTACTTAATTTCATATTCTAAACTTTATCTTTCTCATCTAGCTCAGGGAAATCTCGGATGAAGTGATATAGCGAACCACATTTGTAACAAGCTTTATCATTTTTATTCCAGCATTTTCCATAATGTCACCTGCCACACTGCTGACACTCGGGTTTGTTGTCTCTCACACTGCCAACACTCACTACTGATGTAGCTTGAGCTTTAGAACCTGAGTATTGTTTTCTACGATCTCTGTTTGAATATTCGTTTGAAGCATTTGGGCGAGTGTACGAATCTTTGAATTTATTTGATGAAGATTGATACAACTTACTCATCAATCTTTGTCTCGAGTCTCTAGCCTCTGAATCTGCTTTTCTCTTTTCTTTGCTAAGATCATCGGCTTTATAAGCCCTTTCAGCCAGAACAAAAATTTCTTTCAACTCTAGAATTCCAACTAGAAGTTTTATATGTTTGTTCAGCCTATCAACAAACCGCTTGCGCATTATTTCTTCAGTAGACACATACTCTCGAGCATACTTGCTTAACCATACGAATTCACTTTCATATTTGGTGGCAGTCATTCGGCCTTGTTTTAACTTTAGAAACGCTTTATGCTTTTGATCAAGAAATTGTCGACTTATATATTTCTTTCGGAACTCCATCTGAATAAATCCCCAGGTGACCCATTCTTTAGGAACCACAGATATCAACGTGTTCCACCATTGATAAGCAGTGTCTCTCAGCAAAGATACAACACATTTAATACATTCATCAAGAGTACAAGACATTTCATTGAATACTCGAATCGTGTTTTTGAGCCAGAACTTAGTTCTCTTAACATCATCACCAATAGTAGCCCAAAACTCTTCAGCCCCATGTTTACGAATCTTATCTACTGGCAGCTTGTTCAACTGTATTGAGTCTATAACTTGAGGAATAACAAAGATTTTTTGATGAATAGGTGGGTCTAGAGGTTGTTGAGCAGCCCAAAACTCGCTCGTGGCTATTCATTACAGGCCTAAAATCTGATGGTGCTGTCCATTTACCGGGAACAGGTGCATTACTCCCTACATCATTGGCTACAGCTCGTTCGGGATCCATTACTATACAAAAACACAATTTAAGCTGTCACGAATCATCACACTATTGCAGAGTAGATATATATGGCATGTATAGCTAGACTCTCAAACAAGCTACGTTAGTCCTAGAATGGACTAAACCGTAGCTCTGATACCAACAAATGTAACACCTTTAACCCATATTCGTTGTCAAAGTAGGGTTACGAGTATTATCGATCAATTCACAACGTATAGGATACATTTACCAACCAAAAAGCATTCATTCTCATAAATCATTCAACAAAATCACATTGTCCCTTATAAAGGCCTACGAGGCCTTAAACATGTTTTAGAAGTGGTTCAAGACTAAACTGATAACATACGAAAATTTTGGAAACTTAGAAAATTTTTCAACCATAGAGGGGTCACACACCCATGTGAACAGGTCGTGTGCCTCACATGGCTCTAGACAAGCCCGTGTTTCAGGCCATGTGGAAACAGGGCATACATACTGACTTGTATCACACAGCCGAGGACACGCCCGTGTGCCAAGCCATGTGAAACCTGAAGGGTATACTAACTTATGCAACACAGCCAAGTCACACGCCTGTGTGCTAGGCCGTATGCCAATTAGGGGGTATACTGGCTTGTACCATACGCCCAATCACACGCTCGTGCGTGAGACATGTGAAGAATACTGACTTCTTTTTATAATCTATACCAGGGGACACACGGCTGTGTAACATGACCATGTGTCACACACGGCCGAGACACATGCTTGTGCTTCTACCCGTGTGGACAAAAATAGGCCATTTGTAAGGCCAATTTGCCACCCAAACTCATGCTCACCTAAACAACCAAAATGGTACCATTTCATCATACAATTAGGCAGCCAGAAACATCAACCAAATATACGTTTCATATAATATCCATCTCAACCAATTTTATTACTCAATTCAATGCCATTTACCTAATGAATTACTTATCAACTCAACTTCTAAAATAATACTTCATCAAAGCATTTCTCAAGCATTTATACTCCACAAGTCAATTAACCATATTCATACCAAACATGCCAAAGTAAGCCATCACTCATGGCTATATATAAAAACCCAAAACATATACATTTACAAGCCAACTCTCATGGCTATAATCACCATCAAAATACCACATCTAACCTATACATGCCATATACCATATATACACAACTCAAAAGTACCAAATAGATGTCTGATAGTGCGGTGATGTTTTCGATGACTTTCGGATCTAAGCTAGCCTTGATTCACTATAAAACATAGAAAAAAATTAACACAGAGTAAGCTTCATAGCCTAGTAAGCTCGTATGTAAATAACTTTATTCATTGAATAAATGTAAATCAACTAATTTCACATTAATCACAAACCTTTTTCATGTCTCTAAACATGATCAAATACCATCTCATTTAAGTTTCCCTATTTAATACTCGAATAGGTTCTGTACATACTTGTATCGCCTCATATTAACCTCTTTCTCAACCACATCATTCATTTATCTATTGAACCATTCGGAATAGAAATTGGATACTCAATAGTCTCAAACGATAAATACTTATACCATGGCCCGTAGCCAAATCAAGGTAACTTATCCAAAGAACAATTATCATGGCCTGAAGCCAAATCGGTTTAACTCGCACCCAAAGTGCTAATATCATGGCCTGAAGCCAACTCAACTTATCATCTAATAATATGACACTAGTATCCAAATCAATTCCTAAAGTTCAACCGGGATTTCACACTTTCTGCTAGTATCTTTGAATGCATCCGTAGAGTCATTTTCACAATTCGAACATTATTCATAGTCTCATAATTATAGTTTATGCAATATCAAAGCTTTGAACATACTTTTATAATGAAATTACCACATACGAACTTACCTCGAGTATGAAAATAGCGAAATGAGTCATTTACTCAATGATCTTGCCTTTCCCCCAATCTAATTCCACATTCCTCTTTTCTTGGTCTAAATATATTAAAAATTAACTTATTTAATCAACCATTCATTCAATTTAGTCCATGACATACATTTAGGCCTATTTGCACATTAGCCCTTAAACTTTCACATTTAATCAATTTAGTCCCTAATTCACAAATATACAAAATTCACATAATTTCAATAAACCCAAGCTTGGCCGAATTATTCATAGGTCCCTAGCAGCCCAAAACTTTCATTTATTTCACATTTTAACCACTCAATTTGCGCATTTCACAATTTAATCCCTATTATGCATTTTTATCAAAAATCACTTTACAAAACATGTAAAACTAACAACTATTCAAAATCCATCATCAACAATAAAATTGCTCAAGTATTTAACAATGGCAACATGTCAAATCTTTAACAATTTCAAAATTAAAGCTACGAGCTAGCTAGATTGAGCTGCAACGATTACAAAAACATAGAAATCATCACAAATCGAGATAAAACCGTACCTTAATCAAGCTAGGAGTGTGCTAAACCCTAAAAAGCTTCAACCCTTTCTTTCTTTTCTAATTTTTGGTTGCCAAAGATGAATGAGAATTAATTTTTGGCTTTGTTTTTATTAAATTATAACCTAATTAACTAAATTACCTTTTTAACCTTAATAAAACATTAATATAACACATAAACCATGGACATAAAAGCCCACTTACCTTTTTCTAATGGTTTAATTACCATTTAAGGCCATCATATTTAAAAGCCAAAGCTATTTGACACCTTTAACAAATAGAACAACACTTTTTCATTTTACGTGATTTAGTCCTTTTTTTTTCTCAAATTAACCAACCAATCAATAAAATTAGCTCACGAAATTTTCACACATATCAAATAACAGACTGTAAATACAAAAATAATGTTAAAATAATTTTTTGACATTGAAATTGTGGTTTTGAAACCTCTATTACGATTTAAATAAAATCAGGCTATTACATCATCTAAGGACCTTCAATTTAAAATTTCATAACAATTAGACACATTGAGCATATAGAACTAAAGTTTTGCACTTTTTACAATTAAGTCCTTTTGACCAAATTGAGTGCCCAAACGTCAAAATTTTCGAACGAATTTTTCACATAATCATTCCATAAAACTATAGACCATGAAAATATAATAAAAACAAATTTCACTTCGTCAGATTCGTGGTCCCAAAACCACTGTTCTGACTAGGCCTAAAATTGGGCTGTTACAACTCTCCCCTCCTTTTGGGTATTGTTTTCTCATAGCCTCATTGGGTTCCCACGTAGCCTCTTCAACCCCATGTCATTGCCATAACACCTTCACTAGGGCTATACTTTTATTTCTCAACTATTTGACTTCCTGAGCTAAGATCTTGATCGGTTATTCACTATATTCATATCCAGTAGAATCTCAATCTCTGATGGAGAAATCACATGCGATGGATCAGAATGATATCGTTGCAACATCGACATATGAGACACATTATGAATCCTTTCTAACTCTATTGGTAAAGCTAACTGGTGTGCCATTGGCCCTATTTTTCAATAACTCATATGACCCAATGAAACATGGACTCAACTTGCCTTTACGGCTAAATCTCAGAATCTTCTTCCACAGAGATACTTTCAGAAATACTTTATCATCGATCTGAAATTCAATCTCTTTTCTTTTCAAATCTACGTATGACTTCTGTCGATTTGAAGCTACTTTCAGACAATCACAAATTACTTTCTCTTTTTCTTCTGTTTCTCTAACCAAATAAACCTCATGAATCTATCTCTCACTAAGCTCGGTCAAATACAAAGGCGTTCGGCACTTGCGGCCATGCAATGCCTCAAAAGGTGCCATCTTTATACTCGACTGAAAACTGTTGTTATAGGCAAATTCGACCAATGGCAGATATTTTCCCAACTACCCTCAAATTCTAGAACACAACATCGGAGCATATCTTCGAGTATCTGAATCGTTCTTTTAGACTGGCTGTCGGTTTGCGGATGAAATACTGTACTAAACTTCAACTTTGTACCTAAAGCCTCTTGTAATTTCTTCCAAAATCTCGAAGTGAACCTCGAATCTCTATCCGAAAGAATAGACATAGGCACTCCGTGCATCCTCACTATCTCCAAAATGTACAATTCAGCTAACTTATCTAGTGAGTAGTCAGTACGTATCGAAATAAAATGAGTCAATTTTGTCAATCTATCAACAATAACCCAAATGACATCTTTCTTTTTCGGAGTCAACGGCAACCCAGTTACGAAGTCTATCGTAACCTATCCCATTTCCACTCGGGCACCATCACTGGCTGAAGTAAACCCGAAGACATTTGGTGTTCAGCTTTCACTTGTTGACAAACCAAGCATCTCAAAACAAACTCTGGAATATCGCATTTCATACCTGACCACCAATACAATTTCTTCAAATCATTATACATTTTTGTACTACCTAGATGCATAGATAAAAAACCATTATATGCTTCATGAAGAATTTTCTGAATAAGTTCATCATTTTTTGGTACACAAATTCTACCTCCAAACATCAAACAATCATTGGATCCGATATGAAAATTTGAATCACTACCCGATTTATAGAGAACTCTTTTGGCTTGTAAATCCCTGTCACATATCTGAGCTTCACAAATTTGTTGAAGAAATAATGGTCTAGCTCTCAACTCAGCTAGGATTGAATCATTATCGGACAAAGTCAACCGTGTATTCATCGCTCTCAAAGCAAACAAATTCTTTCTACTCAACGCATAGGTGACTACATTTTCCTTACTCAAGTGGTAATCAATTACTAGCTCATAATCTTTCAATAACTCGAGCCATCTCCATTGCTGCAAGTTTAAATCTTTCTGAGTCATCAAGTATTTTAAAATCTTATGATCAGAAGACATGACATTTCTCTACATACAAATGATCTCTCCAAATATTTAAAGCGAACACAATGGCGGCTAATTCCAAATCATGCGTCAGATAATTCTTCTCATTCGGTTTCAATTGTCTCAAGCATAAGCTATCACTTTACCCTCTTGCATCAAAATACATTCCAATCTATTCAATGACGCGTCACTATAAATTACGAATTTTTTTCCCGGTTCAGGGTGTACGAAAATCGATGCCTCAGTCAATAATGCTTTCAACTTCTCAAAACTTTCCTGACATTTTTCAGACCATTCAAATTTAACATCTTTTTGTATCAGCTTGCTCATAGGAGTAGTGATCATTGAAAATCCTTTGACAAAATGTCGGTAATATCCAACTAAGCCTAAAAAGATTCTAACTTCAGATACATTTCTCAGCTATTTCCAATCAACAATTGCTGATATCTTACTTGGATCAACCCGGATTCCATCACCTAAAACAATATGTCCCAAAACTCTGACTTCTCGAAGCCAAAACTCACTTTTATTGAATTTAGCAAACAATTGCTTATCTCTCAAAGTTTGCAATACAGATCTTAAGTGCTCGGCATGTTCGGACTCGTTTTAGGAATAAATCAAAATATCATCGATGAACACAACCACAAACTTATCTAAATAAGGTCAGAAAATTCTATTCATCAAGTCCATAAAAACAATAGGTGCATTAGTTAGTCCGAAAGGCATAACAAGAAATTCAATGCCAATACCTTGTCCTGAAAGCGGTCTTCAGCACATCCAACTCTTTGACTCTCAACTGATAGTAGCCAAATCTTAAATCAATCTTTGAGAATACCGTTGCTCCTCTCAACTGATCAAACAAGTCATGAATCCTCGGTAAAGGATACTTGTTCTTTATAGTCACCTTGTTGAGCTGACAGTAGTCGATACAAAGCCTCATGGATCTGACTTTCTTCTTTACAAATAATACGGAAGCACCCTAGGGAGAAAAACTCGGCCTCGCAAAACCCTTATCTGTCAACTCTTGTAACTGAGCTTTTAATTTTTTCAATTTAGTAGGGGCCATCCTATACGGAGCAATAGATATCGGCGAGGTCCCTGGTACTAAATCGATGCTAAACTCGACTTCTCTAACTGGTGGTTGTGACACTCCTAATTTGACCCTAGTCGGGAAGTGGTTTCGGGACCGCTAAACCGAGTTGCAGAAATAATTGAATATAATATTTTATGTCTAAAATATGTGATCATGCATGTGTGAAATTTGAATGCTTTGATTTTTGTCAATTTGAATGTGTTTCTAAATAAAAAGGACTTATGTGAGAAGCTTTGAATATATGTGTGGCTTATTTTAAGTGATTAGTTATTGAATGATGCAAATAAGTGGGTTTGCATGCCAATTTGCCACTTTTAATGCTAGAGGCCGGCCAAGCTCATAAGTATGGGCATTATATGCATGGTTTAATATTATTATATTATATTTATTAGTGGTGAGAAATATGTAATAAAAAAATGTATTAAATGAATTAAAGATGAATAAAAGAGTATGGGTAATAAAAATAATGTGTTAGTGGGAGGAGAAACCAAAGTTGGTTTATTCCTCCATTGCCGTAGCTAAGAAAGGGTGGAGAAGAAACTTCCTTTTGTTGTTAAAATTTTCGGCTAAGGAGATTGCTAGATCAAGGTATGTACAATGCTACTCTTGGAAATTCATGCATAAATTGAATGGTTAGTTTGAATTCTACCTATTTCATGGCTCAAATTTTTGTTATTTTGGAAGATTGAAATTCGGCCAAGGAGCTTGAAATTCTTAGTAGTTGTTTTGATGTCATTAGCATGGAAATTTATGTTGGATGTGTTGAATTTGCTAGTTGTTTTGGCTTGGAAGTTAAGGTTTAGTGTTTGATTATGTGATTGCCGAATGTGTGGATAGTTGAAGGAAAATTTGTTAAAATGCTTAGTAAATGGATATTTGGTTAATATTGTGTATATTAATTACTTAAAATATAAACCTTAAATGAGTACTAAAGGTTGTATATAAATTCGGCCTTGGGAGAAATGTTAGTATAAAAATGCTTGAAAGTTAAATAGGTGATTGCTTTAATGACCAAATGTGCCAAAGAATAATGCATGATCTAGTTGACCAATATGTGTTAAGGGAACATGAATAAATATATTTCGATGAGCTATACATTCGGTTATAGTATGAAATGCAATGTTAATACATAGTTGCTAGTATGTATATGTGTGCTGGCCGAATTTGAACTTGAATAATGATTTGAGCACGATGTATTGTATTGAGATTATGCTTAAGTGAAATTGTGATGAAATTGATTGGTGATATACATGGTTAAATAATATGTAATGCATTAGTTAGTAAAATGTATGCCATTTATGTGTGGTATTAAGTATATAATCGGCCTCAACATAGACATGCATATTCGGCCATAGGAAGAAGATTGGTGTTGCATGTATTCGGTTAGAGGCAAGCATATTGATGCTTTTGTCTTGGCTTAGAAAATTCGGCCAAGGGGGAATATTAGCTAAAATGTTGAGTTTGATTCATGATTCCATATATATATGTGACTCTAATGCCTAAAGTATATATGGGCTAAGTACCTTGAGGTTTTCTTTTGATGTTCGAATGAATTGTATTAAATTGCTTGATGTGATTAAAAATGCATATGACCATTGTGTAGTTGAGCTAGAAGGTGGCCATATGACCAATCAAACTCCTTGTCATATTCGGCCATAAGCTAGCATAATGAGACTTTAATAAGTTAAATTTGTTTGAATTAGCTCAAGAGCTTAGAGGACCACAGTTGGATAAGGGAAAGGAAAAAGTGATCGAATAGCCGCCGAAATTGTTCGACCACATCCAAGGTAAGTTTTAAGTGATTAAACATTGAGTAAATTCAATTATAATAGGACATGATGAGTTGATTTAATAAGATATGATGTGGCCATGATATGTTCTAAGCTCAAATGGTAAGTTCTTAAGTGTTTGAGCTTGGGAATTCAAGGGTAATTTGAAATAGTCTGCTTAGGACAGCAGCAGTAACGTGACTTTAGAAAATCACCATAAATTTATGGATTTGAAATAGAGGCTGAATGAGACATGAAATTAAAGCTTAATGAGTCTAGTTTCTTATAAAAGAAACCGTGTAAGCAAAGGAATTTCCGATAATGAGATACTTAAAGTTGTGTGAGACAGCGCAGAATGACACTGTAATCCTCTGTTCTGTTTTTAGAAAATCATTATAAATTTTACAAAAATGGTTATAAGATAAAATTTATATGCTTAGACTCCTTAATGAGTCTAGTTTCAAATTAAATCAAATACAACACATTTTTAATTCTGTAAAATGATAAATTTGATTCGTAGTGAAGAGTTGTCAGATTAGTCAAACAGTGAAACAGGGGAAACTTTAAGAAAAATCTGGTATTGATTGCCCAAAACTAAAATTCTGGAAATTTTATGGACGGAAGATATACGAGTCTATATTCAGGAAAAATTAACGGAAAGTGATTTGGAGTTTTGTAGCTCCAGTTATAAATAATTTAGTGACTATTGCTCAGGAAAAACAGCTTGTGCTGAATTTGAGATTGTGTTGTAAACCTTGATAAACTTGTTTTAGTTGCTCATAAGCTATTGATTAAACCCATACGTGAATTCTAAATTGTGATATTGGAAAATGATAGATGTAGATTCAGCCAAGACAGTGTGTATACGTGAAAGTATATGTGGTATGTGAAGTATATTTGGATAATTGTGATGTGAATACATGAAAATCTATATTTTGATTTAGGATTCTATGTGATGGATGTGAACATGCATATATGAGATAAGGCCTAATGGCCGATGTGATGAATGTGAAAGTGTATATATGTGATAAGGCCTAATAGCCGATGTGATGAATGTGAAAGTGTATATATGTGATAAGGCCTAATGGCCGATGTGATGAATGTGAAAGTGTATATATGTGATAAGGCCTAATAGCCGATGTGATGAATGTGAAAGTGTATATATGTGATAAGGCCTAATGGCCGATGTGATGAATATGAATGTGTATATATGTGATAATGTAACACCCCGAACCCGAGACCGTCACCGGAGTCGAACACGAGGTGTTAACAGACTTTAAAAAAAAATTCCCAGACACTGCCAATCCGCGTACTAGTCGATTTAAAAATCATATCCTGAGTTCAGAAACTCGGAATCCAGTTCTGTAAATTTTCCCTGAAACTAGACTCATATGCCCATCTACATATTTTTTCTAGAATTTTTGGTTGGTCCAATTAGTATAGTTTATTAGTCAAAGTCTCCCATGTTACAGGGATCGACTACACTGACCTTTGTGCATTACGACTTGGATATCTCCCTGTACAGGGCTTCAATACTGATACCGTTTGTTTCTATAGAAACTAGACTCAGAGAGGAATCTATAAATATATGGCTTGACTCCTAACTGTCTCTGGTTAATTTGTAATGAATTTCCAAAATCGGAACAGGAAATCCAGAAACCGTTCTGGCCCTGTCTCACAAGAACCTGAATATCTCTTAACATACTGTCCGTATGATTGTTTTGTTACTTTCCTATGAAAATAGATTCATCAAGGTTGGTTTACATAATTTATTCACTACTTAATTCCATTCCTAATATTTTTAGTGATTTTCCAAATCTACATCACTGCTGCTGTCAGCATCTGCCTTTAAGGTAGACTTTACCTATTTCATAGTTTCCATGATTCAACTAGCCCCTTTTGCATAAATAGCACAATTTATGATAGTGATTAACCATTCCCATGGCCAATCCTTGTCAAGCATATCCACACCTCTCAATAACCATATCCATACCAAATGATTATGACATTATACTCAAACATATATAAGCCATTTTCGCATGACTATCCAAAATTATACAAGTCCAAAGGGTCCATGACCCACAACAAATGGGTAGTCCTATACATGCCATTTCGAAGTTCAACCAAAATTGTACCAAAAAGGGGGGCTTTGATAGTGTGGGCGACTTCGACTTCGAAATCCCGAGTCTGATAGCTGGAGAACCAAAATCTATAAAACAGAGGATCAAAGAAACGGAGTAAGCAATTTATGCTTAGTAAGTTTTGAGCAAGGAATTCCAGCACAGCAAAAGTATAGCATTCTTATAGCTAAATGGATAATTTCATATGCACAAATTTTTGATATCATACTTGCTTCACATTACCAACCCTTATGTGCATACACAAAAGATCAACTTAGCCAAAGGCCGGTAGCTCGTTTATCAGCTGAGCGAATACTTATTTGTAAGGGCTCAACTAAATTCAAGCACATACGAAACATACCTCAATGTTGGGATGTTTCTAGAGTATTTACTGAAATTTTTACAGCAAGATCATTCATTCCCAAATCACGTACCTTCGGAATTTAACCGGATATAGCTACTCGTTCAAACGCCATCGGGACATAGCCCGGTTATAGTAACTCGCACAATTGCCTTCGGGACTTAACCCGGATTTAGTAACTCGCGCAAATGCCTTCGGGCTTAGCCCGGAATTAGTATCTCGCACAAATGCCTTCGGATCTTAGTCCGGATATGGTCACTTAGCACAAAGCCTTCGGGACTTAGCCCGGACATCATTCAAATAACCATGCACATTTAACAGTAAATCATGGCACATTCGTATTTCATTTTCGTTAACAAAACTCAAACACAAGACACTTATCATTCTTGCAATTTTGGCTCAATAGCCACACACAAAGAGCATGATTTTGATTTGCTTAAAACATGATCTAATCAAATCATAATTTAAGCTCTTTTACTCAAGAACTTACCTCGGGTGTTGTCGAACGATTCCGATAGCTATTCGACCACTTTTTCCTTCCCTTTATCGGATTTAGTTCCCCTTTGCTCTTGAGCTTAATTAAACAAATAAATTGATTTAATCATTTGAGCATCGAAAAGAGGAACACAAGGCACTTAGCCCATATTTATACATTAGACATTAAAGTCACATATGTACGGAATCATGAATCAAACTCAACATTTTAGCTAATTTTCCCCCTTGGCCGAATATGCATGTCTATGTTGGGGCCGATTTCAACACTTAATACATTCTACAAGTATGGTCACTTGTATTGACTAAACACCCTTTTGTTTCAAGTTCAAAACTTGGCTAATACACACATATATACACTAGTAAAGCATCCTCTCCCTTTCCATCAATTTAACACATGCATTACTCATTAATATACAAAAATTATATTCGGCCTTAGCACACAACTTGCTAGCCGATTCTTCTCCATCTAGCAACCAATGCACATATGTGCTCACTCAAAACTGCTAAAAAGAAGATTCAAGAATCATCAATCCACCATCACATGCATCATTAACAAGCTTCATATTTAGCATGCAATGGCATTAACACAAAATCTACCTAGGCCGAATATCATCCCCATGACATAGCAAAGATTTGAACCATGGGATAATTAGAACTCAAGCTAGCAACTAAAAACATGCATGAATCTCATGGCACAACCTCACACATACCTTGATCTAGATACAAGTATGGCCAAACCTCCTCCTAATCCTCTTCCAAACCAAACATGAAGCAAGAACTCCTTCCTCCTTCCTTAGAATTTTCGGCCAAATGAAGATGAAAAAGGATGAACAAAATTTTCTCTTTTCTTTTCTTTAACTCACGGCAATGGGGGGGGGAAACAACCACACACTTTTTTTTTTTGTTTTCATCATATTCCCTTTCATTATTTTATGCCCATGCTCCTTATTTTATTTTTTTCCACCCATGATGCACCAACACAACATGTCTATGACATGTCTTGCCCATCACACTTGGTCTACCATGCTTGTCATGGCCGGCCACTACTAATTAGGGGGGGAATTTGACATGCAAGTCCCCCTTTTTATTTCATGCACTAATAGGTCCTTATGCTTCGACCTATCACATTTCAAAAATGTCGCACATAAGTCCTATTGACTAAATTCACATGCGATCGACTAAATCGAAGCTTGAAATTTTCACACATTCATAATTACATATTCTAGACAATAAATATCACATTCAAACATTTCGGTGACTCGGTTTAGCGGTCCCGAAACCACTTCCCGACTAGGGTCAATTTTGGGCTGTCACAACTCTCCCCCACTTAAGAAATTTTAGTCCCCGAAAATCTTACCGGTAAATAGGTTTGGGTATCGTTCTTTCAACGAGCTCTCGGTTTCCCAAGTAGCTTCCTCGATCCCGTGTTTGAGCCATAACACCTTAACTAACGGAACCCTTTTGTTTCGCAACTCTTTCACTTCACGAACAAGGATACGAATCGGTTCTTCTTCATAACTCAAGTCAGATTGAATTTCAACTTCTGAGGGATTAATCACATGTGACGGATCGGATCTATAACGTCGAAGCATCGAAACATGAAAGACATCGTGAATCTTTTCAAGTTCAGGGGGCAAAATCAATCTATACGCAACCGGACCAACTCGTTCGGAGATTTCATACGGCCCAATGAATCTCGGGCTCAACTTGCCCTTACGGCCAAATCTGAGTACCTTTTTCCAAGGTGAAACTTTAAGAAACACTTTATCTCCCACCTGATATTCAATGTCTTTTCGTTTCAAATCCGCATACGATTTTTGACGATCTGTGGCTGCTTTCAGACTTTCACGGATTACCTTTACTTTTTGTTCGGCATCCTTAATCAAATCAACTCCGAAAATTTTACTTTCACCGAGCTCGGTCCAAAACAATGGTGTACGGCATTTACGACCGTACAAAGCCTCGTAAGGTGCCATCTTAAAACTTGATTGAAAACTATTGTTGTAAGCGAATTCAATCAAAGGTAAATACCGTTCCCATGAACTACTGAACTCGAGGATGCAACATCTCAACATATCCTCAAGTATCTGAATTATCCGCTCAGATTGACCATCAGTTTGGGGGTGAAAAGCAGTGCTAAAATGCAGCTTGGTACCCAAAGCTTCTTGCAATTTCCTCCAAAATCGCGAGGTGAATCTCGGATCTCTATCCGACACGATAGAAATAGGTACCCCGTGTAATCTCACAATCTGAGAAACATACAATTCGGCTAGTTTATCCAATGAAAAATCCGTACGCACGGGGATAAAGTGAGCCGACTTAGTCAGTCTATCAACAACAACCCAAATCGCATCGTTCTTACTTGCTGACAATGGCAGTCCGGACACAAAGTCCATTGTGACTCGATCCCATTTCCACTCGGGTATCATGATCGGCTGAAGTAATCCTGAAGGCACTTGATGTTCCGCTTTCACTTGTTGACATATTAAACATCTCGAAACAAAGTCGGAGATGTCTCGTTTCATACCATGCCACCAAAACCAACGTTTCAAATCGTTGTACATTTTCGTACTCCCCGGGTGAATTGACATTCGGCTACAATAGGCTTCGTTC
This sequence comes from Gossypium hirsutum, assembly GCF_007990345.1. Classification (NCBI taxonomy): domain Eukaryota; kingdom Viridiplantae; phylum Streptophyta; class Magnoliopsida; order Malvales; family Malvaceae; genus Gossypium; species Gossypium hirsutum. Next base: position 93,279,809 of record NC_053425.1, read on the forward strand.
AGAATCATCGAAATGAGTTTTGAATTCCTTGGAACGCACAAACGACTTCTGAACCTCAAACAATCATCATCATCAATTTGAAACTCCGATTCCTTGTTCGGAACACACTCAGCCCGTTTTGCAACCAATTCATCATCAACTTTCTGGGCTTCACGAATTTGATGAATCAATAATGGTTTGGCTTTTAATTCAGCTACTAACACATTGTCGGGTAGAACAGACAAGTGCACATTCATCGCTCGTAAAGCAAACAATGATTTTCGGCTTAAGGCGTCCGCAACCACATTAGCCTTTCCCGGGTGGTAATCAATGACAAGCTCGTAATCTTTCAACAACTCAAGCCAACGTCTTTGTCGCAGATTTAAGTCTCTTTGAGTCATCAAATATTTGAGACTTTTGTGATCCGAAAATACATGGCACTTTTCACCAAATAAGTAATGTCGCCATATTTTTAAAGCAAATACGATGGCAGCTAGTTCAAGATCATGGGTCGGATAATTTTTCTCATGTGGCTTTAACTGTCTCGACGCATAGGCCACCACTCGACCTTCTTGCATCAATACGCAACCCAACCCAAGTAGGGATGCGTAACTATAAATGACAAACTCTTTGTCTGATTCGGGTTGCACTAAAATTGGAGCTTTAGTCAAATAAGTTTTCAGTTGATCGAAACTTTTCTAACATTTCTCCGTCCATTCGAACTTAACATCCTTTTGAAGTAGCTTCGTCATTGGTGTGGCTATCATCGAGAAACCTTTTACAAATCGTCGGTAATAACCGGCGAGCCCCAGGAAGCTCCGAACTTCGGTAATATTTCCTGGAGGTTTCCAGTTAAGTATGGCTAAAATTTTGTTCGGGTCAACTCGAATACCCGATGCGGATACCACGTGACCCAAGAAGCTAACCTCTCTTAACCAAAACTCACACTTACTAAACTTAGCATATAACTGCTTATCCCGCAAAATTTGCAACACTAGTCTCAGGTGCTCAGCATGTTCGGTCTCATCTCTTGAATAGACCAAGATGTCATCAATGAACACAACTACGAACCGATCCAAATATGGTCTGAAGATCCGATTCATCAAATCCATAAATACTGCAGGGGCATTAGTGAGCCCAAACGGCATCACTAAGAATTCGTAGTGACCATATCTCGTTCTGAAGGCAGTTTTGGGTATGTCCAAATCTCGAATTCGCAACTGATAATAGCCCGATCTCAAATCTATTTTTGAGAACACTGAGGCTCCCTTTAGTTGGTCGAACAGATCATCGATACGCGGTAACGGATATTTGTTCTTTATCGTCACTTTATTCAGTTGACGATAGTCAATGCACAACCTCATGGTTCCGTCCTTCTTTTTCACGAACAATACTGGTGCACCCCAAGGTGAGAAACTGGGTCGAGCAAAACCTCTATCCGTCAATTCTTGCAACTAAGCTTTCAACTCTTTTAACTCGGTTGGTGCCATACGATATGGAGCCATCGAAATCGGCGTAGTCCCAGGTACAAGCTCAATACCAAACTCTATCTCCCGAACAGGTGGTAAACCCAGTAATTCTTCAGGAAAAACATCCGGGTATTCACAAACCACCGGCACAGATTCGAGTTTCTTTTCTAATTCTTTGTCATCAAGTACATAAGCAAGGTATGCTTCGCACCCTTTTCTTACATATTTCTGGGCCAACATTGAGGATATTACAGCTGACAACCCCTTTAAGTCCGTAGACTCAACTCGGATCATCTCGTTATTTGCGCACCTCAAATCAATAGTCTTGCTTTTGCAATTCACAACCGCATCATGCGCGGTCAACCAATCCAAACCAAGAATAACATCAAATTCATCAAACGGCAAAAGCATCAAGTCCGCCGGAAAACAGGAACCTCGAATTACTAGGGGACATTTCTTACACACTTTGTCGACAAGCACGTAACGACCCAAGGGATTTGACACCCGAATTACGAACTCAGTAGACTCAATAGGTAAAGTCTTACTGGATGCTAAGGTTTCACATATGTAAGAATGAGTAGAACCGGGGTCAATCAAAGCAATTACATTAGTATCAAAGAGAGTAAAAGTACCGGTAATAACATCAGGCGAAGAAACATCCTCGCGGGCACGTATAGCATAAGCTCTAGCAGGCGCACGAGCCTCGGATCTGGTCGTAGCATCTCTAGATCCTCTCTGACCACCACCAGCATTGCCCGTATTTCCAGATGGTCTACCTCGAGCAGTGGTAGCACCCGGTTTCCCACTCTGATTTACATTCTGTTCAGACAACCTCGGGCAATCTTTAATGAAGTGGTCAACTGATCCACACTTGTAACAGGAGCGGTCAGGGAATCTACAACTCCCCGAATGCCATTTACCGCAATATCGACATTTCATTCTGTCTCGACGTTCATTCCCAACACTGGCGACCGAAGTGCCTCGTGTACCCACAGGGGGTCGATCACGATCTCGTCTAAAAAGGCCCGAAGTGCCTCTCGACCTGCCCACATCATCTCGAAATTTCTTTGATGCCTGTTGAAGAGACTTTCCCGAAGATCTTTTACGAAACTCTCCAGTTCCCACATCAACTTTTTGTTTTTCTTTTCTAAGCTCTTCGGCTTTACAAGCTCGCTCGACAAGTACTACGAACTCTCGTATTTCAAGAATGCCAACGAACATTTTTATATCTTCATTCAGCCCATCCTTGAAGCGTCTACACATGATAGCCTCGGACGAAACACATTCCCGAGCGTATCTACTAAGTCTAACAAATTTTTGCTCGTAATCAGTAACTGACATAGAACCTTGCTTAAGCTCAAGAAATTCCTTCCGTTTTTGATCAACAAATCTCTGACTGATATACTTTTTCCGAAACTCAGTTTGGAAAAACTCCCAAGTTACTTGCTCTCGGGGCACAACAGAAGTCAGAGTACTCCACCAATAGTAGGCAGAATCGCGTAGCAAGGAGATAGTACACTTTAGGCATTCATCGGGTGTACAAGATAGCTCATCGAGTACCCGGATAGTGTTGTCCAACCAAAATTCAGCTTCCTCGGCATCATAGCTGTCCGTAGCTTTAAATTCAGTAGCCCCATGTTTTCGGATTCTGTCAACTGGGGGCTTATTTGACCTTATTTGGTCAGTTTCCAAAGGTATTGCAGGTGCGGGGGTGGTATTTGCCGGGAATGGAGGTTGTGGAACAGCCGTATTAGTTCGAATGTATTGGTTGAACCAATCATTCATCACGCTATAGAAAGCTTGTCTAGCTTCATCATTCGGGTTACTAGCATTAGGTTGAGAGTCCGCCGGCGCTGTCCCTTGTGCGGGAGCAGGCGCTACACTCTCAAGATCATCAGCTACCACTCGGTCGGGATCGGGATCCATTACTATAAATAAACACATTTGCAAATGTCAGAAATCACCACACTATCAAATAATCACATAAAATGGCATGTATAGCTAGACCCAACGCATTACGGTAGTCCTAGAATCGACTAAACCGTAGCTCTGATACCAATAAAATGTAACACCCCGAACTCGAGACCGTCACCGGAGTCGAACACGAGGTGTTAACAAACTTTAAAAAAAAAATTCCCAGACACTGCCAATCTGCGTACTAGTCGCTTTAAAAATCATATCTTGAGTTCAGAAACTCAGAATCCAGTTCTGTAAATTTTCCCTGAAACTAGACTCATATGCCCATCTACATATTTTTTCTAGAATTTTTGGTTGGGCCAATTAGTACAGTTTATTAGTCAAAGTCTCCCATGTTACAGGGATCGACTACACTGACCTTTGCGCATTACGACTTGGATATCTCCCTGTACAGGGCTTCAATACTGATGCCGTTTGTTTCTATAGAAACTAGACTCAGAGAGGAATCTATACATATATGGCTTGACTCCTAACTGTCTCTGGTTAATTTGTAATGAATTTCCAAAGTCGGAACAGGAAATCCAGACACCGTTCTGGCCCTGTCTTAGAAGAACCTGAATATCTCTTAACATACTGTCCGTATGATTGTTTCGTTACTTTCCTATGAAAATAGATTCATCAAGGTTCGTTTACATAATTTATTCACTATTTAATTCCATTCCTACTATTTTTAGTGATTTTCCAAATCTACATCACTGCTGCTGTCAGCATCTGCCTTTAAGGTAGACTTTACCTATTTCATAGTTTCCATGATTCAACTTGCCCCTTTTGCATAAATAGCACAATTTATGATAGTGATTAACCATTCCCATGGCCAATCCTTGTCAAGCATATCCACACCTCTCAATAACCATACCCATACCAAATGATTATGACATTATACTCAAACATATATAAGCCATTTTCGCATGACTATCCAAAATTATACAAGTCCAAAGGGTCCATGACCCACAACAAACGGGTAGTCCTATACATGCCATTTCGAAGTTCAACCAAAATTGTACCAAAAAGGGGGGCTTTGATAGTGTGGGTGACTTCGACTTCGAAATCCCGAGTCTGATAGCTGGAGAACCAAAATCTATAAAACAGAGGATCAAAGAAACGGAGTAAGCAATTTATGCTTAGTAAGTTTTGAGCAAGGAATTCCAGCACAGCAAAAGTATAGCATTCATATAGCTAAACGGATAATTTCATATGCATAAATTTTCGATATCATACTTGCTTCACATTACCAACCCTTATGTGCATACACAAAAGATCAACTTAGCCAAAGGCGGTAGCTCGTTTATCAACTGAGCGAATACTTATTTGTAAGGGCTCAACTAAATTCAAGCACATACGAAACATACCTCAATGTTGGGATGTTTCTAGAGTATTTACTGAAATTTTTACAGCAAGATCATTCATTCCCAAATCACGTACCTTCGGAATTTAACCGGATAGCTACTCGTTCAAACGCCTTCGGGACATAGCCCGGTTATAGTAACTCGCACAATTGCCTTCGGGACTTAACCCGGATTTAGTAACTCGCGCAAATGCCTTCGGGCTTAGCCCAGAATTAGTATCTCGCACAAATGCCTTCGGATCTTAGTCCGGATATGGTCACTTAGCACAAAGCCTTCGGGACTTAGCCCGGACATCATTCAAATAAGCATGCACATTTAACAGTAAATCATGGCACATTCGTATTTCATTTTCGTTAACAAAACTCAAACACAAGACACTTATCATTCTTGCAATTTCGGCTCAATAGCCACACACAAAGAGCATGATTTTGATTTGCTTAAAACATGATCTAATCAAATCATAATTTAAGCTCTTTTACTCAAGAACTTACCTCGGGTGTTGTCGAACGATTCCGATAGCTATTCGACCACTTTTTCCTTCCCTTTATCGGATTTAGTTCCCCTTTGCTCTTGAGCTTAATTAAACAAATAAATTGATTTAATCATTTGAGCATCGAAAAGAGGAACACAAGGCACTTAGCCCATATTTATACATTAGACATTAAAGTCACATATGTACGGAATCATGAATCAAACTCAACATTTTAGCTAATTTTTCCCCCTTGGCCGAATATGCATGTCTATGTTGGGGCCGATTTCAACACTTAATACATTCTACAAGTATGGTCACTTGTATTGACTAAACACCCTTTTGTTTCAAGTTCAAAACTTGGCTAATACACACATATATACACTAGTAAAGCATCCTCTCCCTTTCCATCAATTTAACACATGCATTACTCATTAATATACAAAAATTATATTCGGCCTTAGCACACAACTTGCTAGCCGATTCTTCTCCATCTAGCAACCAATGCACATATGTGCTCACTCAAAAATGCTAAAAAGAAGATTCAAGAATCATCAATCCACCATCACATGCATCATTAACAAGCTTCATATTTAGCATGCAATGGCATTAACACAAAATCTACCTAGGCCGAATATCATCCCCATGACATAGCAAAGATTTGAACCATGGGATAATTAGAACTCAAGCTAGCAACTAAAAACATGCATGAATCTCATGGCACAACCTCACACATACCTTGATCTAGATACAAGTATGGCCAAACCTCCTCCTAATCCTCTTCCAAATCAAACATGAAGCAAGAACTCCTTCCTCCTTCCTTAGAATTTTCGGCCAAATGAAGATGAAAAAAAATGAACAAAATTTTCTCTTTTCTTTTCTTTAACTCACGGCAATGGGGGGGAAAACAACCACACACTGTTTTTTTTGTTTGTTTTCATCATATTCCCTTTCATTATTTTATGCCCATGCTCCTTATTTTATTTTTTTCCACCCATGATGCACCAACACAACATGTCTATGACATGTCTTGCCCATCACACTTGGTCTACCATGCTTGTCATGGCCGGCCACTACTAATTAGGGGGGAATTTGACATTCAAGTCCCCCCTTTTTATTTCATGCACTAATAGGTCCTTATGCTTCGACCTATCACATTTCAAAAATGTCGCACATAAGTCCTATTGATTAAATTCACATGCAATCGACTAAATCGAAGCTTGAAATTTTCACACATTCATAATTACATATTCTAGACAATAAATATCACATTCAAACATTTCGGTGACTCGGTTTAGCGGTCTCAAAACCACTTCCCGACTAGGGTCAATTTTGGGCTGTCACAGATAAGGCCTAATAGCCGATGTGATAAATGTGAAAGTGTATATTTGTGATAAAGCCTAATGGCCGATGTGATGAATGTGAAAGTGTATATATGTGATAAGGCCTAATGGCTGATGTGATGAATGTGAAAGTGTATATATGTGATAAGGCCTAATAGCCGATGTGATGAATGTGAAAGTGTATATATGTGACAGGGCCGAGTGGCCAACGTGATGGATGTGAAAGTGTATAAATGTGATAAGTCTCGAAGGGCATTTGTGTCAGTACTAGATCTGGGTCAAAACCCCGCAGGCTTTATGCGAGAATATTATCACTGATTAATGTCCGTAAGCTTCGTGCTCGTACTATATCCGAGCTCTAAAGACCTGATGACTACGTGTGGGGATTTTGTCCGGGTAAGACTTCGTAATAAGAATTGCTTATAAATATATTCAATGCGAAAGGTTAAACAGGTATGTACTCCAAGTTTATATGTGAGCTTGATTTGCACTAAATCATAAGGTAGTTATGTGATGCATACGAGAGCAATCTATGAGACTATTCCTATGATTATGTGACATCGGATCAGTGTGAGAGGTTATGTGAAATCATACGATATATCTATGTCACATGAGCTCACTTTTATGTGAAAGTTTATCTGCCTATTGTATATGATGAGATGTGCATATTCGGTAAAGGGATGGCATGCCCGAAGGAAGAGTGAAATAAAAATACGAACAACTATGTTATAATTTGATTGTTATCTGTTGACACTGCTTAAAACTTACTAAGCATTGTAATGCTTACTCCGTTTACTCTGTTTCCTCTGTTTTATAAATCTCATTGCGAAGCTATAGGCTCGGGGATCGTCAGCAACTCGTCACACTATCACTATCCACTGTTTGGTACTGCTACATTTTGGATTATCTTATGGCATGTATAGAATAGACTAGTGGCAGAAGAATATTTTTGGTTAATGTATATAAGCCATGCGAAAATGGCATCTTTTGAATGTTTACTTAGTGAAGTTTAAATTTTATCTCTGGCTGTGCTTAGTACTTATTTAAATGAATGATCTTTATTTCAAGAAAAAGTTTAAAATTTTACTGTTCTGACATGAGTTACAAGTCCGGTAATGCCCCTTACCTGTTCTGGCGACGGTTACGGGATAGGGGTGTTATATTTTATTGGTATCAGAGCTACGGTTTAGTCGATTCTAGGACTAACGTAGCACGCGTGAGTCTATTTATACATGCCATAAAGTGATAAAATGATAGTGTGATGATTTTTGGCTATTGAAATGTGTTTGCTGTATTGTAATGAATCTTGATCCCGATCGAGCTGTAGCAAGCTTCTGACTATGAAAATTTGCGATATAACTTCATTTAGATATGCCTAAATTATTAAGTTGATCAGGTACGTATCATGTACTCGTATTTGAATTTCGATTTGGATTGAATTATAAGGGTATAAGTGATGCAATTTGAAGGAGTGTTATGACTATAAATGTGATTTTTGTATGTGGCTATGGAACTGGAAGTTGAATGGTCGATAAGCATGTTGTGTTTGTATTCAAGTAATGTAAATGATATACTAATGTGTATTGCTATATGTGTATATGTACATGAGAATTGAGAGTGATGTATCCGGGCTAAGTTCCGAAGAGCATTCGTGCTAGTGATGTATTCGGGCTAAGTCCCGAAGAGCATTCGTGCTAGTGATATATCCGTGCTAAACCCCGAAGAGCGTTCGTGCTAGTGATGTATCCGGGCTAAGTCCCGAAGAGCATTCGTGCTAGTGATATATCCGTACTAAACCCCGAAGAGCGTTCGTACTAGTGTTATATCCGGGCTAAGTCTCGAAGAGCATTCGTGCTTGTGATATATCCGGGCTAAGTCCTGAAGAGCATTCATACTGGTGTTATATCCGGGCTAGGTCCCGAAGAGCATTCGAGCTGGTGTTATATCCGGGCTAGGTCCCGAAGAGCATTCGAGCTGGTGTTATCTGGGCTAAGTCTCGAAGAGCATTCATGCTGGTGATGTGTATTCGGGCCTTCGTGCCTAGTAGGCTTCGTACTGGTAATTTGAACAAAGTTTAAGTGTTCATTACTATGCGAATTCAAAGTTAAATGAAAGGATATGTTTAAAGGTGTACATATATGATGTTTATAGACTTGGTTAAGTCATTTCAATGTGTAACAACAAACGAATAAGGGCACTATGTGTGCAAATAATTAGAGGCACTGAGAGTGCAAGTTCTTCAACCGAGCACTATGCGTGCGAGATCGGTCAGTAGACATTAAGTGAGTAAAACAAGATTCATGTAAGACCTCATATGGAACGAAGGTATTGATTTAAGATGGTGGATATGTTGTTAAGAAATGAATTCATGTTATAAATGTGTTACAGATTTAGTTTATGGAATGCTTGGTATATGAAGTCATATGTGCTATTGCTAAATGACCCCTATTTTTGTTAATCACGTTCAAGAAATTGTTTCGATTAAGTTCGACATTTGAAAGTCTGTAAGAATTTTTGATGAATGTTGATAATTTTGGATATATGGGTTATGTGCTAGAATAAATCCCATGCCGGTATAATATATGAGGCTTTATGCCAAATCGATTGTATACGAGTATCGTTAACGGTGATTGAATGTGCTAAATGAATTCAATGTTCAGGTATGTGGAAGTTGATTTTCTGTTGGAAATAGGTTAAGTTGAATAGTGAGATATGATGGAGTTATAAAGGATATTTATTGGGATGTTTGAGTATATGTGTACTTTCGGTCAGGTTACAGCTTATACATGAATGGAAATGTGGGTTACAAATACGTGGGTTGATGATGTGAATTATACATGTTAATATGTGCTTAATATGTGTTTGAAATGCATTTGTGAATTAAATTAAGTGATTATTGCTTATGAAATCAAGAAAATGAGATATATGTGCATACCTGTAGAAATAGTTATGTATTTGTTTTAAGATAAGAAAATGATCTTTTAGATCGATGCGAAATCAGCAATGAATTACAATTGCTATCGATGAGCTAATGTTTATATGGATATAATTCAATAAGAGGATGTTATCCTATTTGCCGGTAAGATTTTCAGGGATGAAAATCCCTAAAGGGAGGGAGAGTTGTGACACCCCTAATTTGACCCTAGTCGGGAAGTGGTTTCGGGACCGCTAAACCGAGTTGCAGAAATAATTGAATATAATATTTTATGTCTAAAATATGTGATCATGCATGTGTGAAATTTGAATGCTTTGATTTTTGTCAATTTGAATGTGTTTCTAAATAAAAAGGACTTATGTGAGAAGCTTTGAATATATGTGTGGCTTATTTTAAGTGATTAGTTATTGAATGATGCAAATAAGTGGGTTTGCATGCCAATTTGCCACTTTTAATGCTAGTGGCCGGCCAAGCTCATAAGTATGGGCATTATATGCATGGTTTAATATTATTATATTATATTTATTAGTGGTGAGAAATATGTAATAAAAAAATGTATTAAATGAATTAAAGATGAATAAAAGAGTATGGGTAATAAAAATAATGTGTTAGTGGGAGGAGAAACCAAAGTTGGTTTATTCCTCCATTGCCGTAGCTAAGAAAGGGTGGAGAAGAAACTTCCTTTTGTTGTTAAAATTTTCGGCTAAGGAGATTGCTAGATCAAGGTATGTACAATACTACTCATGGAAATTCATGCATAAATTGAATGGTTAGTTTGAATTCTACCTATTTCATGGCTCAAATTTTTGTTATTTTGGAAGATTGAAATTCGGCCAAGGAGCTTGAAATTCTTAGTAGTTGTTTTGATGTCATTAGCATGGAAATTTATGTTGGATGTGTTGAATTTGCTAGTTGTTTTGGCTTGGAAGTTAAGGTTTAGTGTTTGATTATGTGATTGCCGAATGTGTGGATAGTTAAAGGAAAATTTGTTAAAATGCTTAGTAAATGGATATTTGGTTAATATTGTGTATATTAATTACTTAAAATATAAACCTTAAATGAGTACTAAAGGTTGTATATAAATTCGGCCTTGGGAGAAATGTTAGTATAAAAATGCTTGAAAGTTAAATAGGTGATTGCTTTAATGACCAAATGTGCCAAAGAATAATGCATGATCTAGTTGACCAATATGTGTTAAGGGAACATGAATAAATATATTTCGATGAGCTATACATTCGGTTATAGTATGAAATGCAATGTTAATACATAGTTGCTAGTATGTATATGTGTGCTGGCCGAATTTGAACTTGAATAATGATTTGAGCACGATGTATTGTATTGAGATTATGCTAAAGTGAAATTGTGATGAAATTGATTGGTGATATACATGGTTAAATAATATGTAATGCATTAGTTAGTAAAATGTATGCCATTTATGTGTGGTATTAAGTATATAATCGGCCTCAACATAGACATGCATATTCGGCCATAGGAAGAAGATTGGTGTTGCATGTATTCGGTTAGAGGCAAGCATATTGATGCTTTTGTCTTGGCTTAGAAAATTCGGCCAAGGGGGAATATTAGCTAAAACGTTGAGTTTGATTCATGATTCCATATATATATGTGACTCTAATGCCTAAAGTATATATGGGCTAAGTACCTTGAGGTTTTCTTTTGATGTTCGAATGAATTGTATTAAATTGCTTGATGTGATTAAAAATGCATATGACCATTGTGTAGTTGAGCTAGAAGGTGGCCATATGACCAATCAAACTCCTTGTCATATTCGGCCATAAGCTAGCATAATGAGACTTTAATAAGTTAAATTTGTTTGAATTAGCTCAAGAGCTTAGAGGACCACAGTTGGATAAGGGAAAGGAAAAAGTGATCGAATAGCCGCCGAAATTGTTCGACCACATCCAATGTAAGTTTTAAGTGATTAAACGTTGAGTAAATTCAATTATAATAGGACATGATGAGTTGATTTAAGAAGATATGATGTGGCCATGATATGTTCTAAGCTCAAATGGCAAGTTCTTAAGTGTTTGAGCTTGGGAATTCAAGGGTAATTTGAAATAGTCTGCTTAGGACAGCAGCAGTAACGTGACTTTAGAAAATCACCATAAATTTATGGATTTGAATTAGAGGCTGAATGAGACATGAAATTAAAGCTTAATGAGTCTAGTTTCTTATAAAAGAAACCGTGTAAGCAAAGGAATTTCCGATAATGAGATACTTAAAGTTGTGTGAGACAGCGCAGAATGACACTGTAATCCTCTGTTCTGTTTTTAGAAAATCATTATAAATTTTACAAAAATGGTTATAAGATAAAATTTATATGCTTAGACTCCTTAATGAGTCTAGTTTCAAATTAAATCAAATACAACACATTTTTAATTCTGTAAAATGAGAAATTTGATTCGTAGTGAAGAGTGGTCAGATTAGTCAAACAGTGAAACAGGGGAAAATTTAAGAAAAATCTGGTATTGATTGGCCAAACCTAAAATTCTGGAAATTTTATGTACGAAAGATATACGAGTCTATATTCAGGAAAAATTAACGGAAAGTGATTTGGAGTTTTGTAGCTCTAGTTATAAATAATTTAGTGACTATTGCTCAGGAAAAACAGCTTGTGCTGAATTTGAGATTGTGTTGTAAACCTTGATAAACTTTTTTTAGTTGCTCATAAGCTATTGATTAAACCCATACGTGAATTCTAAATTGTGATATTGGAAAATGATAGATGTAGATTCAGCCAAGACAGTGTGTATACGTGAAAGTATATGTGGTATGTGAAGTATATTTGGATAATTGTGATGTGAATACATGAAAATCTATATTTTGATTTAGAATTCTATGTGATGGATGTGAACATGCATATATGAGATAAGGCCTAATGGCCACTGTGATGAATGTGAAAGTGTATATATGTGATAAGGCCTAATAGCCGATGTGATGAATGTGAAAGTGTATATATGTGATAAGGCCTAATGGCCGATGTGATGAATGTGAAAGTGTATATATGTGATAAGGCCTAATAGCCGATGTGATGAATGTGAAAGTGTATATATGTGATAAGGCCTAATGGCCGATGTGATGAATGTGAAAGTGTATATATGTGATAAGGCCTAATAGCCGATGTGATGAATGTGAAAGTGTATATATGTGATAAGGCCTAATGGCCGATGTGATGAATGTGAAAGTGTATATATGTGATAAGGCCTAATGGCCGATGTGATGAATGTGAAAGTGTATATATGTGATATGGCCTAATAGCCGATGTGATGAATGTGAAAGTGTATATATGTGACAGGGCCGAGTGGCCAACGTGATGGATGTGAAAGTGTATAAATGTGATAAGTCCCGAAGGGCATTTGTGTCAGTACTATATCCGGGTCAAAACCCCGCAGGCTTTATGCGAGAATATTATCACTGATTAATGTCCGTAAGCTTCGTGCTCGTACTATATCCGAGCTCTAAAGACCCGATGACTACGTGTGGGGATTTTGTTCGGGTAAGACTTCGTAATAAGAATTGCTTATAAATATATTCAATGCGAAAGGTTAAACAGGTATGTACTCCAAGTTTATATGTGAGCTTGATTTGCACTAAATCATAAGGTAGTTATGTGATGCATACGAGAGCAATCTATGAGACTATTCCTATGATTATGTGACATCGGATCAGTGTGAGAGGTTATGTGAAATCATACGATATATCTATGTCACATGAGCTCACTTTTATGTGAAAGTTTATCTGCCTATTGTATATAATGAGATGTGCATATTCGGTAAAGGGATGGTATGCCCGAAGGAAGAGTGAAATAAAAATATGAACAACTATGTTATAATTTGATTGTTATCTGTTGACACTGCTTAAAACTTACTAAGCATTGTAATGCTTACTCCGTTTACTCTGTTTCCTCTGTTTTATAGATCTCATTGCGAAGCTACAGGCTCGGGGATCATCAGCAACTCATCACACTATCACTATCCACTGTTTGGTACTGCTACGTTTTGGATTATCTTATGGCATGTATAGAATAGACTAGTGGCGGAAGAATATTTTTGGTTAATGTATATAAGCCATGCGAAAATGGCATCTTTTGAATGTTTACTTAGTGAAGTTTAAATTTTATCTCTGGCTGTGCTTAGTACTTATTTAAATGAATGATCTTTATTTCAAGAAAAAGTTTAAAATTTTACTGTTCTGACATGGGTTACAAGTCCGGTAATGCCCCTTACCTATTCTGGCGACGGTTACGGGATAGGGGTGTTACAGTGGTAATCCAGGCAACTCTTCTGGAAACACATCTGGATATTCACAAACTATCGGCACTGACTCAATTTTCAATTCAGACTCTTTTGTATTCAACATATAAGCAAGATAAGCTTTACACCCGTTTCTTACATATCTTTGGGCAGACATCAAAGAAATCACAACAGATAACTCACCCGATTCAATTAAATCAATCCAAAGAATTTCACCATTTACACATTTTAGTTCAATAATCTTTCTTTTATAGTTCATAACGGCATCATGCAGTATCAACCAATCCATAGCCAAAATAACGTCGAATTCATCAAACTGAAACAACATTAAATTAGCCAGCAAACAGTGACCTCGAATCATCAAGGGACAATTCTTGCAAACTCTATCAACTAGTACATGCTTGCCTAAAGGGTTTGACACTCTAATCACAAACTCAGTAAACTCAACAGGTAAGCTCTTACTAGCTACCAATTTCAAACAAACATAAGAATGAGTTGATCTAGATTCAATCAATGCAACTAAATTAGTATTATAAAGAGAAAAAGTACCAGTAATAACATCAGGAGACGTTGCTTCTTTGCTAGCACAGATGGCATAGGCTCTAGCAAGTGCTTGAGCTTCGGATATCACAGCAGTATCTTTCATCACACCTTTACTACTAGCTCCATTTTTGGTATTCCTCAATGGCCTACCCCTATTAGTAGTATTACTCGGCCTTGCACACTAAAAATTTTCTTTCTCATCCATTTCAGGGCAATCTCGGATAAAATGCTCTTAGGAGCCACACTTGAGACAAGCTCGATCATTCATCCTACACTCGCTGGGACGTTTTCTTCCACAATGTTGACATTCAAGCCTATTGGGCCTTACGTTAACCACACTTGCCATTGAAGTGGCTTGAGATTTAAAACTCGAGTATTGCTTCCCATAGTCTCTATGGGAATACCCAGTTGATACATTTGAACAGGAATACATTTCTTTAGATTTCTTAAACTGAGATGGAAATGACATACTCATTGGCCTTTTCCTCGAATCTTTAGCTTCACAATCAGCTTTCCACTTTTCTTTATTCAACTTTTTGGCCTTACAAGCTAGCTCTGTAATAGCCCAATTTTAGCTAAATCAGAATAGTGGTTTCAAAACCACAAATTCGAGGTTGTAAAATTATTTTAATATTATTTTTGATGTTTATAGCATGTGAATATATATGTATGAAAATTTTATGAGCTAATTTTATCGTTTAATAGCTCAATTTGAGAAAAAGACTAAATCGCGTAAAATGCAAAAGTGACATTCTAGATGATAAAGGTGCCTATTTGTCATGGCTTTTTAAATGGGAGGTCCTTATGATGAAATGAGGCCATGGATAGTGGATATTGACATGAATAGCCATCGATTATGTGTTTTTAAATGAAATTAAATAAGGTCAAATTGGTAATTAGTTAAAAGAAATCATAATTTAATAAAACCAAAGCTAAAATTATGTTCATCTTTTTCATTCTCAATCGAAAATAAAGAAGGAAAGAGAGCTTTAAGGCATTCTAGGGTTCGACAATATAGATCCTTGATTAAGGTATGATTTTTGATGATTTTTACGTTTTTGTGATCGCTGCTTTGAGTACTAGCTAGCTCGTACCCTACTTTCTAAAATTGTTGATGATTTTCTGAAATTCCATTGATGAATCCATGAGTTTTATGATGTTTGATGATGAATTATGAAGGCTTGATGTTTGGTATACATGTTTTGTAAAGTGATTTTGAGTAAAAATGCACATTAGGGATTAAATTGTGAAATGTGTAAATTGAAGGGTTAAAATGTGAAATAAATGAAAGTTATGTACTGCTATGAAGCTATATAAAATTTAGCTAACATGAAATTAGAAAGAAATTTTGTAATTTGTGATTTTGTGAAATAAAGACCAAATTGTAAGAAATGTGAAACCATAGGGGCTAAAGTGTAAAAATGCTCAAATAGGTATTTTTGGGTTAAATTGAATGTGTAGTTGAATAAAAAATTTGAATTTGATATTATATAAATCAAGAAAAAAGGAACTCGGACTTAGATCAAGGCAATAATAAAATACTCGATTAATCGGCTAGTTTCGTTGTTTCTATGATCGAGGTAAGTTTGTATGCTTTGATATTGCATAAAATGTATTTATGAGATTGTAGATAATGTTTGAACTGTGAATACAACTATACAGAAGTGTTCAACGATGAAATCGACAAACGAAACTTCCCGATTCAACTTAAGTACAATGGTGATGATAATGTAATGTCATTAAGTTAATGCATTGACTTCTGGCCAAGATATCAGCACTACGGGTGCGAATAATACCTTAATTTGGCTACTGGCCATGGTATAGGTATTTTGAGAAGCGTAACCTTGATTTGGCTATGGTCCATGGTTTAGGTACTTATCGATTGTGATTCGTGAGTATCCAATTTCTATCCCTAATTATTCAACAGATAAATAAATGCTAGTTGAGAAAAAGGTTAGTACGAGGTGATATGGGTATGTACGAAACCTATTCAACTACTATATTGAGAAAGTTTAATGAAATGGTATTTAATTATGTTTGAGACATGAATAAGGTTTGCGTTAATGTAATGTTGATTTGATAATTTGCAAATGGTTGAACTATATTATTTGATGAATTGAATTGCTTAACTATGAACTTACTAAGCTTTGAAGCTTATTGTGTGTTATTTGTCTATGTTTTATAGATAGTCAAAGCTAACTTGGACTCGGGGATTATCAGGAGCATCGTCACACTATCGATCATTTTGTTGGTACTTTGATAGCTTTGTATATATGGTATATGGCATGTATAGGCTAGTGTCATTTTGATATGTTTTGAGCTATAATGTTAGCCATGTGATTGGCTTGTTAATAATATAAATGTTGGTATATTTTTTAGCCATATAAGTTGGCTTATTTTATGTGCTTAATATGTGATACATGAGATGTATTTAATGCCTTATGTGTTGTGGCTTGATTATGTGATGTTAAAATGGTAAGTTTTTTGGCATGAAATAGGTGATAAAGTAATGATGAAATGCATTTAGAAGTTATACAAGTTTAATGATTTTGGTATGCTTTGGTTGTGAAATTGAGTAGTTGAAATGATTGTGTATAGATGACATGATATGTGTATAAATTGGCTAGTTTTTATTATTTATAAATGTCTTGAAATGGTACAATTTAGGTTGATTTGTATGCATGAGAAAAGGGTGGCAAATTGGCTTTACAAATGGCCTATTTTTGTCCACATAGGCAGAGACATGGGCGTGTGTCTTAGCCGTGTGCGACACAGTATCATGTTACACGGTTGTGTGTCCCCTGGGTAGCCCTACAAATTAAGTCAGTATACCCTACAGGTTTGACATAGCCTAGACACACAGGCGTGTCTACTAGCCATGTGTGTTACACGGACTCACACACGAGCATGTGGTCAGCTGTGTGACCCAAGTTAGTAATCTCCCTAGTTCTCCCACGACCATGGCACACGGGCGTGTCTTCGACCATATGGTACAAGTCAATGTGTATGCCTTGTTTTCACACGGCCTACGCCACAGACGTTTCTGGTGGTCGTGTGAGGCACACAGCCAATTCACACGGGCGTGTGACCTAAGTGTTCGAAAATTTTTATATGTGATCGGTTTAGTCCCGAACTACTCTTAAGCATGTTTTAAGGTCTCGTAGACCTATTAAAGGGAATTTGTGTATGTGACTAAATAATATGCGATATTGAATGTTTGATAAATGCTATATTGTCAAGTAATGCCTTGTAATCCTATTCTGGCGACGGATACGGATTAGGGGTGTTACATTTTATTGGTATTAGAGGTACGATTTAGTCAATTCTAGGTCTAATGTAGCATGTGAGAGTCCAGCTATACATGCTATATATAAAAACTACAATAGTGTGACGATTCCTGATAGTTAAAATGTGTTTTTATATATAGGAAATGGATCCTGAACGAGCCATAGCTGACGATGTAGAAAGTAATGCGTCTGCTCCTACTCAAGGGGCAGCGCCAGCCGATTCAAGGCTTATGTCAAGTAGCCAAGGGGGAGAGGCTAAGCAAGCCTTCTTCCAAATGATGAGTGAGTGGTTCTCAAAATTTGTTCGAACGAATCCGGCTGCTCAACAACCTCCACCCCCACCTGTTCCTCAACAAGTCCCAATTGTGCCTCAAGTGTTAGATCTGATTCGATTGAGTAAGCTGCCAGTAGATAAGATACGTAAACACGGGGCTGAAGAGTTTTGGGCTACAGTTGATGATGATGCTGAGAGGGCTGAGTTCTAGCTCGAGAATACGATCAAAGTATTTGATAAATTGTCCTCAGATGAATGTATCAAATGTGTTGTATCTTTGTTGAGAGATAATGCATATCATTGGTGGAAAACATGGATATATGTAGTTCTGAGGGAACGGGTCACCTGGGAGTTCTTTCAATCCGAATTCTGAAAGAAGTAAATAAGTCAAAGATTTCTCAATCAGAAACATAAAGAGTTTCTAGAATTGAAACAGGGTCGAATAACTGTGACTGAATACGAAGGAGAATTTGTACGATTAAGCAAGTATGCCCGGGAATATGTTTCTACCGAAGAGATCATGTGTAAACAATTCGTTAATGGATTGAATGAAGACATAAAGCTGTTAGTTGGGATTCTAGAAATCAAAGAATTTGTTGTGTTAGTTGAGAGGGCTTGTAAAGCCGAAGATCTTAGTAAAGAAAATGGAAAAGTATATTCAGATGCTAGAGACAACAGAAAAAGATCGATGAGTAAGCCGTATCAATCTTCGTTGAAGAAACTCAGAGATTTTTATACTCATCCGAATTCTTCGATGGAATATTCGAATAAGGATCGTGCTAAACAACACTCTGGTTCTAAAGCTCAAGCTACTTTAGTAGCTAGTGTTGGTAGTGTAAGAGACAACAAACCCGAATGTTAGCAGTGTGGGCGACAACATTTTAGAGAATGCTAGAGCAAAAGAAATAAAGCCTGTTATCATTGGATCATTTTATAAGAGACTGTCCAAAGTTGATGGAAAAAGAGGATGTTCAGAAATCGAGGCCGAGTAACACTATAACAAGGGCAGACCACTTAGAAACATAGGAAATGTGAGTGGCAGTCAGAAAGCAACTAAAAACTCTGCTGTAAGGTCCAAGGCGAGAGCACCTACTAGATCTTATGCTATTCACACTCGCGAAGAAGCATCATCTCCGGATGTTATTACCGGTACTTTTACTCTATATGATACTAAAGTTATTGCATTAATAGATCCAAGATCAACTCATTCATATATATGTATGAATTTAGTATCCAGTAAGACTTTTCCTGTAGAGTCTATTGAATTTCTAATTATAGTATCGAACCTCTTAGGTAAGAGTGTGTTGGTTGATAAAGTGTGCAAGAAATGTCCATTGATGATTCAGGATATTTGTTTTTTTGCTGATCTGATGTTGTTACCATTTGACGAATTTGATATAATTCTGGGTATGGATTGGTTAGCGTTGTACTGTAGTGAATTGCAAATGAAAGATGATTGATTTGAGGCGTCAAAATAATGAGATTATCCTGATTGAGTCAGATGATCTGAATGGCTTACCTGTAATGATTTCATCAATGTTAGCTCAAAAATATGTGAGAAAGGGTTGCGAAGCTTATTTTGCTTATGTGCTTTATACGAAACTGACTGAAAAGAAGATTGAATTAGTGCCAGTTGTGTGTGAGTATCCAGATGTCTTTCCTGAAGAGTTACCCGGTTTACCACCAATACGAGATGTTGAGTTTGGCATTGAGTTAGTGTCGGGAACAACACCGATATCGATCGCTCCGTACAGAATGGCACTGACAGAATTAAAAGAATTAAAAGCTCTATTGCAAGAATTATGTAACACCCTGAATTTGGGCTTAGAAGTTTTGGGCCTTGAGCATGGGAGCGGTTGAAGGCAGCTTATAATATTCTATTGTGCGTGCAAATTTCATTAATGAAGGCTTGTTTTAGTGGTTAAGTGTGCTGAGAAGTGTTGGAGAAGTCCTGGGTTCAAACCTGGACTCTAGCAAAAATTTTGGTTTAAGGTGAATCAACCCTGGGTGTAGCAGGATGGCCTTAAGAATATTGTTGGAGAAATTGTGACACAAAAAGCCTTGTGGCTTAGTGGCAAGTAGCGTGTGGAGCATCTAAGGGGAGGCATGGGTTCGAATCCCATGGCAAGCAAAGAGCATTTATTTTGCTAACAGGGGGCGGCAAGAGTTGGTGTTGAATTTAAACTCTGATGTTGGAGGGATCCCACATCGGGAAGATAACATAAGAGTGGTTGCGAAGCTGGTTTTAAATAGAGGGAACCACGAGGAGAGTAAAGGTACCTTTCTTGGCTGATCCCTTTCGCTTTATGGCGTGCTCGCTTGGGTTGGGCGTCGGCTAAGAGTGCTCGGAGCGTGGATTAACTCCAGTCTCCAATCAAGTGTGTATTTCTCACTACTCTAGCTATAGGATGGCTACTTTGGGCCGCTATGGGTCGAAAGGGCCATGTGGGCCCAATAGGCCTACGAGCCCAATTGGATAATTTGTTTGATTGTGTATTAAATATTGGACTAGGCTAGGTGAATCTCATATCTGTGGCTAGATTTGGGCTAAAAGGGCCACACGAGCGTGTGGACCCATTTGGGCAGAGAAAGGGCTTTAGGCCCATTCGTATTGTTATCCCTGTTTAGAATGCTTTAGTTTACCAAATTACTAAATACCCTTGGTTTATAAAATTACTAAAATACCCCTAGTTTGTAAAATTACCAAATACCCCTGATTTGTGAAATTACTGAAATACCCTCGACCTGTAAAATTATTGAAATACCCTTGACTTGTAAAATTACCAAAATACCCTTGATTTACAAAATTACCATTTTACCCTCGATTTACAAAATTACCAAAATACCCTTGTAGGGTAGAAATACCGAAATACCCTGTAGGGTGAAATTATCGAAATACCCTTGTAGGGTAGAATTATCGAATACCCTGTAGGGTAGAATTACCGAAATACCCTTATAGGGTAGAATTACTAAAATACCCCTATAGGTGGAATTACCGAGATACCTTGGGGTAAAATTACCATTTTTCCCCCTAAGGTGTTAAATGACTGTTTTGCCCTTGTGCAAGTGACTAACTTGGACTGTGCGGTTGACGATTTGATTGTGAATATATGTTGGATATGAATACTTGACTGTGATTGTTTGATTCAAATATGGGCATGACATCTGCATACATGACATGTGCATGGGTGGGATTTTGTACGGAGGAAGATCTGATCTGTTAGGATCAATGGTTGCTTGAGACTGTGGACCACGAAGGCTTAGAGCCGATATCGTACTGATGATAAGGTCGACGGGTCGCCAGAGACTGTGGACCGATCAATGGCTGGTACGATCATATTTACCGAGGCGTGTGCCGACTAATACATCGCTGTGGCATGGCCTAACATGATACAGCTACGATGGCTTAAAGCTCTGATTAAGGCTTTGTGTCAACCTACATATGGCTCTGTGCCAACCTGATTATGGCTGTGTGCCAAACGTATTTGCCTAAGGCTATGTTCCAATATATGGTTATGACGACTCGTGTCGATCACATTACCTAGGGCTGTGTGCCGGTATGTTACTCTAGTTGATGGCTATGTGCCTAACATAATGTAGTTATCGATGGCTTCGTGCCACGTATTCTGTTAAGTGGCTTTGCCATATTATCTGTTTCTGGTGGCTATGCCACAAATATCTGTTCTGGTGGCTCTGCCACAATATCTCTATCTGGTGACTCTGTCACAATATCTGATAACTGAAGCAGCAATGCTTCAACTGTGGAGTGAGGGTTGGGTGGGTGAGCTATTCCCCACATGGAGTGTAGGCTGGTACGGGTGGAGTGTAGCGGTTGGTTATAGGCTGGATTGGGTTGGGATTGCATTCACATTCTGATTTTGATTCTGTTACCTGATATTGATTCTGATTTTGATTATGTTACCTGATACTGATTCTGATTCTGATTCTAGTTCTGATAATGTTTCTTATTCTGTAATGGGTTAAAGACCATCTGGTACTGTTTGTTAAAATGGGCTAAGGCCCAATTGATACTGAAACTATAAGTAGGGCTGGGGCTAACTTTTAATTCTTTTATATGACTGACTGTTCCTTTTATAGTAGGTGATTTCACACTGAGTTTTCGTAAACTCACCCCGTTTATTAACCTTTCAGGTAATTTCCAGCCTTAAACGGATCGGGGCTGCGAGGGGCTCGAAGAAGCCACACACACTGTTTATGTTACAATTTGATTATTCTTTAAATGTTTTATGTGGGTTGTAGTAAAGCCATTGCAATTTTCTGGATTTCAAATTTGGAATTTTATTTATTGTTCTTATAATTACTAGTATTAGAACACGATTTTACAAAGCAACTACTGTGTCAAAACATCACGTACCGCAATTGTTTTTAAATAAGCTTCCGCAACTGCCAGGATTTTTTTACAAAGTGTTAAGAATGTTATTCCAACTAAGATTTTCTTAATTACAAGAGTTTAGAAAAGGGCTGCATCAGTTTTTTAATTATTTAAGAAGGGGTTCTTTAATGGAAACTTGCGTTGTCCAAAAAATATTCAGATGTGACCGCCAAGAAAGGATGTCTGATGCCAAATTCCTAGGCCATGGTTATTGTAACAATGCCCTACTGTCTTTATGGACTTAATGAACTGTATTTTCAGACCAATACCTGATCAATTTGTTGTTGTTTTCATATATTGATTTTTGATCTATTCGAGAGATGAAATTTAGCATGTTGAGCGTTTGAGAATTGTATTACAGGACTTTGCGAGACAAAAAGTTATATGCAAAGTTCAGTAATGTGAATTCTAGTTGAGTGGGTTGATTTTTGGCATATTGTGTCAGATCGGGTATCCAAGTCGTCGGCGAGCTGAAAGGAAGTCCAAAAAATTAAAGATAGATTGGAAGACTCTAAATTAATTGTGTCATCCAAGAGTATTCGATGAGTAGATATATTCTAGGACTGGCTG